>NW_026463405.1:0-82813 GCF_021730395.1 Mercenaria mercenaria
CATGTGCAAAAGTAATAGCAATGATGACGCATCACGTGTTTTAAGTTTAAGTAGGTAAAAATAATCTTAATGTCAGGACAAGAAAAATTCTCGGGTTGATAAACGTTTCGCTGACTTTCCGGATAAAAATAATTGCTGAAAGACTGTACGTAACCTAGTATCTTCTACTCACACCTCTTTTGAGTACTATTCAATTGCCATATATATTATTTAAGGTAAATATCATGTTTTACTGACCTTGCGTGTATTACTTTCACAATATCGTATGCAAATTGAATAAGTGCATAGTTCTTCACGATACATGCTATTTCACGATATTTTTAGAATTTGATATGCTACGAAAAACTCCTTACAATTTGAAATTCTAAACGTTTTGACTCCCAACACCGAAACTGTCTTAAAGGACATAGTTCACATAAGCCTTATATGGCCTACACATTTTGGAAAAAACAATCGAATTTGTTATAATTAGAAAAAATTATACTTTGTCTGCTACCAGAATGCTTATCTTGCATAGTGAAATCAGTTTTTTAGAAACAAATTTATTATTTTGATAAAAAATATCACTGAATATTTATAAAATCATTGGTTTTCGAAAAAATGAGCATTTGCTTGGTCATATTTAGGTCACATATGTATGTTTTTAGATGTGAGCACACTCAACAATTCACAAAAATATTTTGACTATAGGTCCAGCTTCTTTCAAAGAATTAATGTTAATTTTTATTGTGGTTGACAACTGTGCTCGTCTCGTATTGACAATTGCAGATTTCTAAAAAAAATTGAGTTAAAACCTGAAGGTTTCCAATACCCTAAATGTTAAAAGTAGTTTCATTTACGTCCGATTTTTTCTTTGAAAAAGAATAAATTGTAAAATATTCCTTGCAGGTTGATAAAACAATACTTCTTGATGAAAGACAACATGTTTTTCATTCTATTATGAGACTTTCAGTTTTTAGGCCATTTTTGGGTTAAAGTGAACCTTCTCTTTTGTTTCTGAATATCTTGCTATGGTTTTAAACACTGTAGAAAACAATTTTTCTACGACAGTCAGCTGCCATAAAAATGATTTACGTCAGAAAGCGAGGAAGTGACTCTTGTTTCAATTTAACCAATATATCTGTTTCATAAACTCATGCCGTCAATTTTTGTTTGTAACGTTAATTCAGTTGCGCCATTTCTGCTTCTAATGAAACAACTAACATTTTAATCTTTACGTTGAGTTTAATATTATTGCATTATCAGTAGCGTCAGTCAAGTTTTTTATCGATATGAGTCTGACCACGTGATATCTTTCGACAAATCAAATTTCTTGCAAAATAATTTTTGAATATTTAAAGTTAAAAATGGACACAATGGATGGAAACATTTATAATGTAGGGATTTTGCGTGGTTTTTCGTGTTGTAACATCTTCAGAATTCCGACGGTACCAAAGATTACCTAGGGATGTTGAAGATCTTATAACACAAAAAGAACATGCGCTAACGCTGTTCTAGCATAAAACGCGTAAAAACCAAGTAAATGAATATATTGTCCCTCAACGTCATTCAATTTTCGTGAAATGCGCGGTAAAGTCTACGATGTTTTTCTTTCACGTTGACGTCATTTCCTTCGGATTATCTGTTTGGGGGTCATAATAATTTTACACTTTGCCACGCATGTTTTAAAAGATGTTTTGACAGCACATGAGCGCGAGAATCTCTCTGCTGACACAGATGCATTTTCTGTCCTGTTGAAACAGCCCCGAAATGTGACAATAACAGCAGTTTTATGCCATTTATGCTAGAATAACCGATAAACGCCAGTAATGGAAGTACACTATGTTATCAATTTGTACTGATTATGATACTTGCTGCCGTTTTTGCGTTACATCCGGTTAACAGGCTATTTGTTTTTAAATGCCCTAAGAAGCCATTACCAGTTACTGCAAGCAGAAGTATAGTAATGGGAAAGATGCTATGCACACAAAAATGTGAAAAGAGACACTATTAGATGCGCCTTTAAAATGCTTGTCGATCATTTGATAATGTAAAATCGGTAATAAATCGTGTGTTGTCCAAATATTTGACAAAATTACCCTGCCAATTGTTTCAAATTTAAATTGTAGCAATTGTTAATGCATCACTCATGAAATTATTTTTAAACATATACATTTTAGATCATAAAATTTTCCAAAATCTGAATTCCTGTACCATGTGCAAATTCTATTTTGTGATAAACATTTTAAATATAAACTGAAAACACATGTTGCTTTTCTTAGAGATCAAAACTAGTTTTACCTACCAGATACGATCTTATGCTGCATGTATTGATCAAATTATTGTTAATACAAGGACTTCATCAGCACAAGCAAAACGAGTTATGTTATAATTCCTGTCGCTTAACATTTTTACGTTTCTCGGTTAGGATTTGGGGTAAAAAAATGTTGAACATTGGTCATTTTAAATGATTAATCACTTTAACTTATCTAATATAATTTTTTAGCAAACTCGTGTTTCGTTTGCTCAAAAATAATATATGCTTGTAAGCGTGATACTGATTCAACCTAATTATGAGTATGCGAAAAAGTATGAGACAAATCGATAAGTAGTTAAATTTTGAAACGGACCTGTACAAAAAGTACGAAAAAACGTTACGAACCACATGGTTGAAATGCTTAGATTAAAGAAACATTAAAGACATATTATTGTCCAGATTTTGCCATTATGATAGTCTGTTAGCTTATCTATATAGAATCTTATCAAAATATGATTTTAAAGAAATTATCATATGATATATATATCTGTTGCCATGACTAGAAGAAAACTAAAATGAACGCATAATTTTGTTCAACAAATAATCATTCCATTTTTAGATGCAAATATACACACATAGATTATCATATATAGACACACACATACTATTAAATGACGAAACTATTTGTTTGATTTGCGTTGGTAACTAGAAAAACTTGTTCTTTATATTTTATAGTTGTGTCAAAACATTTGTCAAACTCAAAGTCATTTTGTACATATTGCATCCTTTGCTTAGAATTCCAGTAATACATATTTTGACTGTTATAATGCATATTTTGTTATATTTTTGTATTCTATATTTTATGTAGGCTTGAAATGACTTAGTAAGATTACAGCAGATTTGCAGAATAAATTGAGTTTATCCCGTTTTGAAAAAGTATTTTTGTGAGTTAACCTAACCAGTGTTACTAGACACCTTACCAGTGAACAGTAGCCGGTTTTCAACAAACTCCTCTTGAAGATGAATAAGGCGTTCAGGGCATATAAATTAAGACGCATTGTTTTATATTAAAGTTTCTTGTCCTGGCCACATATGTATTATTCATATCCAGATTTTAATAGCGCCACAGGTAACATAGTAAGTACTCGGAGTAAGTAAGTGCTCGGAGTAACTATGTGACAAGTCAACCTCTCCAACTAAATTTTTTGTCCGTTCACTTCCTCTCAACAACTGATCCGATTCAAATAATTTTACAAAAATGTGTCTTTATTAATGTTTTTGACCAAACGTAATATGATCTACTGTGTTCACTTTTCTTTATATATCTATGGTAGACAGGTCAAAAATTGCAAACTCGAATTTAAAATGAGTTCACACAAAATTGTTAAAACTTTTCCTAATCGTCAATATCATGGTCGCCACCGGGCATATCCGTGTTTTCCCCAATTTTATATAGTGGAATGTTTAAGAAGGTTATAGCTTTCCTACAAATGTTGTTTCTTTAATGATTATTGTGAATCATCAATTGAGCCGTGCCATGAGAAAACCAACATAGTGGGTTTGCGGCCAGCATGGATCCAGACCAGCCTGCGCATCCGCCCAGTCTGGTCAGGATCCATGCTGTTCGCTTTCAAAGCCTATAGCAATTAGAGAAACCATTAGCAAACAGCATGGATCCTGACCAGACTGCGCGCATGCGCAGGCTGGTCTGGATTCATGCTGGTCGCAATCACATGCCTGTGTGTCTGTGCACATGATTAAAATTCACTGTCAGACTGGTATCAAATTTATTTCTTAAAGAAATAGTTTTGGTGGTGCCACAGAGCATACATAATATCAGTGCATGCGCTAAACACTCGTAATCCATCTTTTAAAAGCTTATAGTTTTAAACTGACATTCAGTTTAAATATGAGTAATAAAATTATTCTCGTGAACTATTTCGAAGTGCATAAAATATCACACAGAGATTTTGCAGCAAATATTTAGAAATTCAGACCTAACCAAGAAGGCGACTGCAGTTGATACTAGTGGTAAGCATAAGATGAACTTTGAAATGTGATTTGAAATAAAATTCATACATTGTCTTTTGTTTACCTTTTAGATCATCCGAGTTTCAGAAAATTAGAAGACATTTGTGGTGTATATCACCACAGGATATATTACTTTTGTTTTCTTTATAGTAGAACTGTTTGACCTTTGAGTGCATAAAGGTGAACGAAATATATGGTGGGCAAAATTGCCATACAACCACAGAGTAAACAAAGTACTGGTGTGAAACCAAGTTGAAACCTAACCTGATATACTGGTTGCAAATTGCAACTTTGGTGACAAATATTGATGCTGTAATGAGCTGTTATTTTATGGTGTACTGATAAACCAATTGCTTTTTCCTGAATTTGTTTACGTAACATTTTTTTTTTCATTTTAAATTTATAAGTGATTGGAGTGCATGGTGTATAGAGAGGGCCTCTTACATGTACCACAAATGTATGGTGAACAAGTAGACCACTAGATATTTTTTGAAATCTACTAAACACTTTCTTATTTTAAAATTGTAAGCGGTGTAAGTGTATGATGTATAGAGAGGACCACTTACATGTACCACAAATGTATGGGGTACAAATAGACCACTAGATATTTTCCAAATTCGATGTAACACACTTTTATTTTTCAAAGTGTGTGTTAAAGATTCCTTAACAAAGTTGATAGTGACAATTGCAATTGTGTTTCTGTTTTCTATATAGTAGCATGATATCATATATCTTAATGTATGGTATCCTTTGAAGACAATTTGAATTTTCTAAATTATTTACACTTTTAAATTGTTTTATTTATTATATACAATGTGCCCGGATTTAGAGTGGTATGCTTCTCAAGGACATACTTCAGATCTGTTGTGAAGCAGATTTATTCAAGTTTTGATTCAACTAGTAGAATGGCATCACGAGCGACTGAGGACGATTTAACAGGATATCTGGAATACAGTGAAATGGACAAAGTCTGGTGTTTACCAAGTAAATGAACTCACTAGTACCCCTGCTTCAAATAGTACGGAGAGAAGAGAACTTTTGGTGAATCTTATTCACCGGTTAGAGGAAATACGATAGTTTAAAGAGCGGTACGAAAGCCAAAACAGTGCGCAGTGGCGATACTTTGACCAGCATTCTACAAAAATACGCCAGGTGCGTTCCATGCCTACACCCGTCCATCTTTGTTACCGGGTACAAAGTTAAGAGGAAAGTTTGATTATATTCATCCTCGTATTCTTGACTTATCACATTTTTAGGAGATGAAAAAGCAAAGACACTTATTTGAGGGATGGAAGTACGACGTCCATCGTTTGATAGATGAGGGGATATACCCTATGCATATTATACAAGAAGCTATACAAAAGTAGCTGAAAGGTAGAGCCCGTGGAGATTTTTTTACATCTTCGAGAAGACACTTCAGTGCAGATATACTCACTAGAGGGTGTCTATGACAATGTTTAAACTTCTGAACTCCTCAAGGAACAATTTTACAGTGAATGCCAGAGGGACGATGAGACTGTTGCTGATTATAGTATGCGACCGGAAAGGTTAATGAGTAGACTTCCAGGACATGTAAATAAATTGGCTAGGAATGAAATGCTTCGCAATATGTTAGTCTGATCTGCGAAATTTGGAATTATAGAATGTATCTCGGTATTAGTATGAAAAGTTGGATGATTTCTATACATTGAAGAAGAAATTGAGGGTAATAGAGGAGGATCTCAAACAGTCAAGATCAAATTCTACACCAGCCAGAATGTAAAACTGATTTGAAAGTTCAACAAACTCCAGTGGTTTCTGAACCAAAAGAACAAAAGGCAGACACTATTGAGGCCAAATAATAATTGTCTTCTGTAGAAAATAAATTTTTAAAACAACTGGAGGTCTTGACCAAACAGATGCAAAGTATGGAAATGAGATGGAAGTAGAGACTAAAGAGTTAAAGAGTGAAAGAAGAGAGACGTGTTATTATAGACCAAGGAATTGTGATAGACGAAAGAATACAACAGAAGCCTGATAAACCTGCAGAAAAGGCAGCTTTAAACGACAAGGGACCTCCATCGTAGGGCAGATGGTAGGTCCAGATCGTGTTTCACAGGGCCCTACTTTTTCTCCGCCTCTTGTACACACTAGATAACCGGCTATCCTGACACCAGCTGGAAATGTAACCCAGCTGGAAATGTAACCCAGCTGTAAATCGGTAGGTAAATTTTTTCATTTATTTCTATTAAAAAGAGCCAGTTCTTGCAAATCAACTTGACAGTTTTGTCAAGGAATGACCATAGCTTAAATTTACAATTTCTGGGCCAAATACGATCGTAATGTTTTGAGATATTCGCTTACAATTTCTTCAGTTTGAAAAATCGAGCAAAAATCCAAAGTTTTGCGCAAATATTTTTGTTTATGAACAACCTGTGAAAACTTTTATCATCTGGTTTAACAGATGTGTCCTTTCGGAACAGTTGTGTGAAGTTTCCGGGTTCTACGTTATTCCTTAAAAAAAGTATATTAGCCGTTAAATAGGCATGGTCGAGAAAAAAAGACTATCGAAAACGGCCACTGTATTTGAAACAGGCAGTCGTTGAAGTCAGCTGTCGGCTATCGAGAATACAGCTATATGAAAGTAAAAAAAAATGTCTTGTAGACATGTTATATGCCCCGTAGTGTCTCTTCATTGTGTATATTTTGTATCTGTTTAGTCTGTCTGTGTTTTTGCGATTTCTTCCGTCTTCCATTTGTGTAAAATGTGTATATTTGCAGTCAGTAAATAGTTTGTATATACTTATGTATGGTCCTTATTGCCATGTCGAGTAATTCTGGTCGATTTCATTATCATTGTCCTTTTGGTTTAGGGTCTAAAGGTTGCTTTGATTCTTTCGTCCGTTCATACGTCCGCCCGCTGTGTCTTGTCCGAGCTCTGATTCTACATGTATGGACAGATTTTTAAGTATTGATTTTTAAACTTCAAACATGTGTTACCGAGGATACAAGTATTAGTGAGGCCCATTCATTAACGACCATCCCCAGTGTCAGTATAAAGAAAACACTCTTTAACACAGAGCTATAGATTAGTATTTTGTGTCAGACTGGCAGTTCCTACATGCATAGACATGATTTAAAATATATTGTGTCGTATAGTAGATATTTTATTTTCATGCGGATTTATTTGATGGCTGACTGTGTAAACAAGCAAAGAAGAGTTCCGATCCATCTTGTTATATGTTGATTAAAGCTACATTTGGCTGCCATGTTAAGAAATAACTGATTAACAGTCATGTGAGATTTTGCAAAGTTCTGCTTATTTAGATTTGAAACAATCGTTTTCAATCGTTTGCCTTTATACATCAACAACTTGCAGTTTTAGACCATGAATAAACTGGTATTTATTGAAAAGGCATTTATGAATAAAACAAAAGCACCGCACTAAGAACACTTTTCAAAACAAGAACGTGCATTTGAGATTCTTTAAAGATACTGAATTCTTCAAACGAAATTCAAAGGACTGACGACCAGAAGCAATCATTTGCACTTGCCAAACTCGAGGTGATATTACTTTCTGTAGTAGCTCGGAGGCACTTGTAGTGGGTTTTCCCCACCATCAAAAGCTGGCAAAATGGCAATATGTACATTGTACTATATTGCTACGGTGTAACTGCAGAAAAAAAAAAAATATATATATATATGGTTGGCTTTCGCATGGCGGAAAAATGGCAAGAACGCGTGAACTGGGTTAAAATTTAGCCCGGTGTAAAGGAATATAGTTCTAAAGCCTCTTGAAATGAAAGTACTATTTCTAAAGATAATTACGTTTTCGTCAAATCACTGCAAATAATACTTTTCACATACAAAACTATTTAAAATCATCGGAGTTAATGGATAGTCTATAAATGTTAACATCCGAGTTCAACGACAGCACTAGCGTCCGCTTTCGACAGTCTTTTTTTGTCGACCATGCCTATTTAACGGCTAATATACTTTTTCAGGAATAACGTAGAACCCATAAACTTTGCACGGGTGTTCCGAAAGGACACATCTTTAAAACAGATGATAAAAGTTTCCACAGGTTGTTCATAAACAAAACAATTTGCGCAAAAGTTTGATTTTTTCTTCGATGTTTTCAAACTGAAGAACTTGTTAGCAAATATCTCAAAATGTAACGATCGTATTTGGCCCAGAAATTGTAAATGTAAGCCATGGTCATTCGTTGACAAAACTGTCAAGTTGATTTGCAAGAATTGGCTACGTTTTAATAGAAATAAATGAAAAACTTTACCTACCGATTTACAGCTGGGTTACATGTCCAGCTGGGTTACATTTCCAGCGTCAGGATAACCGGTTATCCAGTGTGTTGTAGGTACAGCAATTGAAACACAGGTTTTTTTTCAACGGTACTTCTGTAACTGGTTTGGCTAATACAGGTTTCATGAGTTCTACACTTAGTAAAACTCGGTTTAAGTCTTTGACATCCCAGTCAGTTATGAACAACATTGAATACTTTAAGTTAGATATTACTGGGGCTAGTGGTGCTAAAGTACCATATCTAGGGTATTCATTGTTGGAAATTAATTTTCCTTTATCAGACTTTACACCTGTTTCTGTTCCAATAATACTGATAATAGGGACAAACATTTTGAAATGTTAAGGTCTTCCGGTGTAGAAGGTATATCTTCTCCTATCTCCAATGCCTTGGCCTCTCTGTCCCCAGCTCATACCATTCCTGCTACAAGTTTTAATCAACAACCATTAGTCGTGAAAGCATATAAAACAAAGATAATAAGCAGTATGGTCAGAAGATTTGAAAATATGGAATCCGGTGTTACGGAAACTGATGACACTGTTGGTGAAAGTTAAACCTGATATTTCTTTTTCAAGGATTCCTGTTAACGTATGCAACTTGAAACTTAGACCTATCACTATTCATCCGCGGACTACACTTTGTAATCTACAGGCCGCTACAGTTGTTCGAACCATAAGACCTTCTGAAACAGAGATAAACAGGATCCATAGCTCTGATAAGTCTTTGGAGGACCTTGGTATTACTCTTTAGACTGATACTTTAACACCAGATCAACAAGATAATGCTAAAGCATTCCTTAACAATTGGAAACATATATTTTTATAAGGACCTACTGACCTAGGATACACTAATGTAGTTGAACATGAGATTAACTTGTCCGATCCAACATCTTTTAAGGATACATACAGGCGTATTTCTCCAAGTATTTTTGAGAAATTAAGGGAAACATTTGAAGAATATGGTTGATGCTGGAGCTAATCGTGAATCACGTAACCCCTTTCGCCCAAATTTTCCCCTTGTACGTAAGACAAGGGAATTTCCCCTTTCCCTGTATAGATTACAAAAATTTAAGGGGCTAAACTTGGGGGATTCTTTTTGCTGTTCCGTATATTGAAGAAACTATAGAAAAACCCTTTTTCGGGATAAAAACTACTTCTCGAATTGGGCCTAAGAATTTGGCTACTAAAAAGGCAACTAAAATGAAAAAGGGTAAGCGAAGACATTTTTTAAAAATGTTGGCCCGTTTGGTTTTTTGGGAAAGTAATAGGAGGCTTTTGGGGCAAACCAAATACGCCTGCCCCCTTTCCCCAACTTTTGATGGAAATGAAATTGGGAAAAATTGCATTTAAAAAGACTGTTTATATACCTTACATGTTTTTACTTTTCCAAATAGTTGACATTTCATTTTTGTCAAACAAAAATTGTATTTAAACCGTTAAACAATACCCCCTTTAAAACCTTAAGACCTCCAAATGCGATTTTTTTTCAAGCCCGGGTTCTTTTTTTTGGGGGCCCTGTTTTGTGCGCCCTTGGTTTTGGGACAGAAAAAATCAAGTGCTGAAAGAAGGGCCGGTACCTACCAGGGAAGACCTTTTTAAAAAGCTTTGGTTCAATCTCTATCAGACGGTAAATGTCAATCCTGCCATGGAAATGCTTTCCCTTTTCACAGCAAATATTGGAAGCCCACCCCAAAAGGGAATAAATCTGTTTTGGGGAAGGATTTTGAAACCCCCGTTGAGGGGAAAACCAAGAGAAAGTTAATGACCCAAACATTAGCCCGGGGAAAGGCATTTTTTTTCATGTTTGGTCATAGTTTTTACAGATCAATGAAAGGGAACCCAAAAGGGAAAATACTTGAGGAATTGAGCAACCTTTAAAATTCAACGTGAAGTTGTTTACGAAAAGGGAAACGCCCCAATGGTTATCATAATGTTCACTGGGTACTTCCTGAACCTTTTCATGAGGTTTTACAAACTTCTTTATGAACTGGTCATAAAAGGGGGGGGCTGGGGAAAACACTTATAAGGTCAAGGTTTTTGGGGGGCCCCCCAAAAGGAAAATCTGGGGAAATATCGGGGCCATCACGCCTCGTTTATTCGCCCGAAAGACTTTAGAAAGCCATGGGCAAAATTTTTTTTTCCATAAAATTTTTTCTTTTCCAAGGGCCTTGGTGTGCAGGGATTTTTGTCTCTTGATTTCTAAGGGCGGATTTGAAAATTTTTGATCAAAAACTGTCTTTTTTTACCAGATTTGCAAAGCTTTTCCCGCTAAAATAAAACCCGGGCACAAACTCCCAAAATTATTTTTTGAAAATTTCATTTTTCACAAAGGGCCTTTTAAAGGGGACCCAAGGCAGAAATTTCAAAAGCGAATTATATTAAACTTTTAAAAAGGCCGGCCCAATAAAAAAGTCAAAGGAATACCCCCATACCCCCCCAAAGGAAATGGGGGGCCAAACTTTTTAATAAAACATTGTTGAACAGGCCCAGGTACCTTGAGGATGATAAAATAAAATTTGGGAAACCCCATGTACCTGCACTTGTACATGAAATACAATTCGGTCCCCATTCTTCCGGGGCTATACCCCCCCACGTTTTAATGTTTGGGCGACTGATGCTTTAGGAACACCCAAATTTCGCCAAACCCAAAGGACACTTTTTAGTTATTTTTGGGAAATTAGGAACGACTTAATTTTGCATCCAGGGGCAGCTAGCGTGAAGCTGGAAAAAAGGTCGACGACATAAAAAAATGGTTTTATCTGCGGGCCCAAGAGGCAAAGGGGAAGTTGGAGAAAAGGTTCCCTTACTGAAAAATGTAGGAATTGGGGTAAGTCAAAATTACTGACATATATGAATTGCTCCCCAGCCTACCCCCCCATATCCCTTTTTTTTGAGCAAAAAGGGAACCCGGGAAAAGGAAAACATTGGTTCCTTTCAAAAAACCCTTTTAAACTTCCTTGACGGGTTTTTTTTTTTTGGGCCCAAAAACCCAAAAAACCCCGGGAACCTGAAATATTAGTAAATTTCAGACGAGTAGGGGATAAAAATTTTTCCCCCGGCTTGAAACTTTGGGGTTTTTGAATACATTTATTTGCTTTCCCTTTTGACCCAAATTTATTACAAATTTTTTTTGGGTTTTTCCCAGCACTTTTTTAAATCATATGCATGCGGCATTTCCCAAAAAACCCAAATTCTTTTCCGGGAAAAGGGGCCGGTACTACTACTAGACTCGAAATTTCCTTTTTCTCACAAAATTTAAAGGGGGGCCCGCCGGGGGTGAACACATACCCTTTTTCAAACGTCATAAAATTTAGTTTTCATTAACAATTGTGTTTTTTATAAAAACCCTTTACGGGGAACGGAAAAAAGGAACCTCGGTTATAAGGAATAATTTTTAGAGTTTCCCAAGCGTTCCTTAAAAGGGGGAGGTTTACTGTATCGGAGTGGCTAATACCCTACCCGACGCCACAGGATTGCGCAGAGACATTAAGGGGGGACACAGTTTGATAAGAAAGGCCCCCCGGTTGAACGGAGACAAAAACCTTCCGGGAAAAAGTCAAAGACGAAAAAGGAGAACCATTACGGAGGGCAGGGGATAGAAGGGGGGGGGCATGGGGGTTGGTTTTTTCAGTTTAAATTGATTTTATTGCAGATTTAAAGGTTTTCATCAAAACCATTTTTTTATAACTTTCTGACTAGAAAATTGATTTCGTTTTAAAAAACCCATGTTACAACTTTTTTTGCAATTTTTTTTTTAAAAAAATTTTAAAATGTTAAACCAAAAGGGTTTCCCAGTTTTTTAGTTTTAAAATTTTTCCTTAAAAAATTTTTAATGTACTTACTTTAGAAAAACATTCTTTATTGTTTTGGTGCACTAAAAGCCATTTTAACTTAGGCAAAGGGATATACTTCTCGAAACTTGAGAAACTGAAAAGGGGGGCCTCAGGGGCCGAGTGGTTGGGTCGCGGGTTTCAAATAATTTGGGCCCCTCATAAATGGGGGTTCGAGCCCACTCGGGGCGTTGTATCATTCAGGGTGAGGGGGCCATCTAGCTGGCTTGAGAAAGGGGGGTGTTTCTACCCAGGGGGCCCGCTTGGATGAAAAAATGAAAGGGAGGGGGCACCGGGGGGCCCTTCCTCCACCTAAAAGCGGGAAAACCCACCATATGCCTAAAATTGGTGTCGGTTCGACGTTAAACAAACTAATAAAAAAAAACTGAGAAAAAAAATAAATTTTATGTAGGGGGGCACACCCTACATTTTCCAGCTTATTTTACAGTATCTAAAACATGATGAACCCTTTGTTTCATAAATGGTACAGACCACGGGATTGATACTGGTTTATTTATCTAACAGTACAACAGTAACCCCCAATACTAAGGGGTAGTGGGTTTTGGGAAAAGGGCCCTTAGTTATATTTTAACTTACTTTTGTACCTTTACTAGAAGGGGTTTTAGATTACTTTAAATTAAACAAATTTAAAAATTTTTATTATTACCACATAACTTCAGTATTTGTAAAAGGGGACGACTTTCCCCAAACCGGGGGGTTTAAATTCACGGGAATATACTGACATAGTATTGTTATCCTTTTTGGTAGTTTTTTGTTTTTGCCCTTAAAATTTTTCCGGTTTTTTTTTGTATGTTATTTATGTCTAGATTTATTTTTGGGGAGCAACCCCCCTAAACGTTTAAAAATTTGGTTCTATTCATTTTCTCTTTTACAATAAAAAGGTTCCTTTTCCCTTTTTGATAATTGCACAAAAATACATTTCCCCATATTTAAGCACCAAAAAGGTTTATTTTTTTTAAACTCTCTTGATGAATATTTTTTCAGCTTTTTTTCCCCGTCCCAAAATTACGGGCCAAAACCCCAACCCGTAATACGGGAAAAAGAACCCCCGGGAAAAAGGTTAAATCTAACCATAATTTGAAAAGAAAAAAAGAAATGTATTTTTTTTGGATTTTGCTAAAATCGTGCAAAATTTCCCAAATTAAACAAAAGAAAGAAAAAAAAATCCCCCCAAATTTTCATAAATGAAGAGGGAATTTCCTGGTTTGTAAAAGGCAAAGGAATCTTTAGGGGAAAAAATAAAAAAAAAACATTTTAAATATTAAAAAGGGGTTTTACGACGACGATAGCACAAATATTGAAATTTAAGACTCCTTTAAACCCAAAAATAAAAAATGAAAGGGGAAAAAAATCTTGTAACTAAAGGTTTACACGTAAATTTTACAAATTGAAAGAGAAAAATAATAAAAAAACCAACCCAACTATAAAAATCATCTGAAAAATTTTTTTAAATTTGGGTAGTCAGTCAAAATAAAGGGGACCAAACAAAAATAAAAAGTAGTAATTTGGCCTTTGAAACCCGATCATTTGGGCCCACATGATGCGGGTTTATAAAGGATGGTGTCAAATCAAAATAAAAGGATTAAAAGGGTTTTCCCATAAGTCCCTCCCAAAAACCTGCAAAAAAAAAAAATTTTTTAAAAAGGCCCCCGGGGGGAAAATTTACAAAAACCTTCTTTGGGGAAAAAAACTTGCTAAACCTACCCAGCAAAATTCGGGAGGAAATATAACCAGTTTTTTGCAAAAAGGGCTCGGATAAATGCATTTCTCTGTTGCAAAACCGCCAACCCTCAAAAGAACAAAAGGAACCCTTATATTTGAAACAGTAGATTACAAAATTTTTTAAAAAAATTTAAAAATTTTAAAACAATAATTATAAAAAAATTTCAACAGAAAAGAAAACAAAAACAACAAAAAACAAAATAAAATAATAACAACCCTGGGAGAGAGTACTTAAATAAACGCACAAAAAGTGTTTCGTACGCGTACCTGCCCAAAGACTTTAATTCCGTGCCATGTGATAGCCTAAATAAATCTACGCCCAAGTCAAGTAAATCAAAATATACAGGGAAATAGGAGGAACATATGTCAAACTTTTTATTGTTTACATTTGAAAAAAAAAATGAAAAAGTTAATTAAACGCCACTTTGTGACGCGGATTTTTTTCCCTGTTAAATCTTTTTCCCTTTTTAAACCGTAAAATCCCCTTTTAAAACCCAATCAAAACCCCTTCTTTGCTAAACCGAAAAAACCCGTGTAAGTCAAGCTCACCTGTTAAAAATAACTGCATTGAAATCCTAAGCTCAGAGACCGTTCCGGGCCGTAAAACCTTTAAATTTTACTATGAAAAAAACAAAAAACTCCGAACTTTTCCAAAAACAAAAGCGCTGGCTTCAGCTTTTTCCCTTCAAAAAACAAAGACACTCCGGATTCCAAACTTAAAAATTTTTAAAAGTGACAGAGACAGACAAAATGGATCACGGTTGCCCCTCCCGTCTTTGATATCATTAAATTTAAATATGTTTGTAAAAAAAGGGTGAAATTTATCTGTAAACTATTTTAAAACCCGCCGAGTCGGGGCCATCCTCCTCGTTGAGTTTTACGACTTTGACATTCAAGAATAGTTAAACCCTTGGTAATCGTGCAGCATGTATAAATTTAATAATGATTTCCCAAACCCCGGGAACTTTTTTTTCCCTTATGGTAATGACCCGGGAAAAAGTAGGGGGCGAAGCTTTCCTTGGGCCCTTGGGCAAAAACGAAAGGGTTAGATTTTTGTCAAAAGTCTTCACAAGGGGCGAAAATATAAAACTCTTTTTAAATTTGGAAAAAAGGAAATAAAACAGTTTTTTATAAAATTTTAAATATCTTTCCCAAACCCGGGAGTTTAGCAACTAAAGAAATGGATAAAAAAGTTTTTGGGAGGTTTCATAAACCGTTATTATCATACTCGGAAAAATCCCGTCTACTGGGAAATCGAAAATTAATTTTTTGTTTCTGAGGAAACCGGGGTTTTCGATATTTACCCTTTACTTATAAATCCCCCCTCCATTCCAATAAGTGAAGACCAAAGTCCATATATCCGAAAATACCGGGCCAAACCGAAACCCTCGAAAAATAGCAAAAAATGTATCTTTCATTTTAAACGGGGAAACAGGGATTTATTCTATAAAAAAATTACATGGAAAGGGTTACCATAGGCGATATATCTGAAGGTATCGTGACTAGGATTTAAACCCCTGGGGGCCCTTCCTAAAAAGGAATTAAATCGTCCCCAAATTCGTGCAAATTTCGATCAAACGGGGGGCGGGGGAAGAATTATATTTGTTCTTTAACCATAAAATTAATAAAAATTCGAAATAAAAATTTATTTTATGGTAACAAATAAAATATCCTGAAAAAAATTTTCCATATCAGCCCACAGTGGGTAAATTGGTCGCTAATATTTTATTATAAATTTAGCATTCGAAAAAATATATCCCCTCTAGGAGACTATTTTAAAAATCCCCTTTAAAAAAAAATAAATATAAATTATGTACATTTTAAAATTTTGTCCAGGGGAAAATGTATTTTCATGGGCTTTCACGCTGATATCTTAACTTTTTGGGTGGGAAAGAAATTTCTATTTAAAGAAAATTTTAAATGTTAATAAAATCTTTGGGTTCCCTTTTTGGGGTTGTCAGGTAATCCAATATTATCAACTAGCTACAAAAAATAGTTTCCCCCAATTTGAGGGGACATTCGAAACCAGTTTTCCCCACCAGGGGGTAAAAGCCTTTTACTGGGTCAAAAAAAATTTTAAAATACACTAGATCAATAGGGTTCTAAAACTGTGAATATGTGCCGTCAATAGACCGAGAACACTTAAAAAATTTTAAAAAAAACCTTTTTAAAACCCATTCGCGGGAAACACGGGGCCCTTTTTTAAATTTTAAACACCCAAATGACTTCTTTGCTTAAACCCTGAAAACCAAAAAAAAATAAAAACAACTACGATAACTGCTAATAAAAGCTTAAAAAAATCAAACACCAAAATATTACTTTGCCGATTTTTCCCAATTAATCACTTGAACATTTTTCCAACAACGGAAATGTCGCTTGTCATTTTATTCCGCAAAATTCAAATCGGCCCTTTAAAGTAAAAAGAAAAGGACGTTGAAAAAATAATTTACGCCCTGAAAGACACTACTGATAGATTTTTAAAACGAGAAAATCTAGGGGGTTTAAAAATAAATCGGAAAAAAACTTAAAAAAAACTTTTCGGGACGGTTTAAGTTTTAAAGGAATCCTAATTTTAAACATAAAATGTATCATAAAACATTTTACTTTTCCATCTTCCCTAGTTTAAACTTTTAACACCCGACGTCAAAGTCAAAAAAAACCCAAAAATACACCAGTGAAATAAATTTAAAAGAAACTTTTAAAAAAAACCTAACGTTTGGGGCCCCTTTTTTTTTTTTCATTTTTTTTTAGGGGGTTTCATATATAAATCTTCAAAAAATTTGGGAAAGATTTTTGAAAAAAATTTAGAAATATGTGAAAGCATTAACTAACAAAAGTAGCGCTTTTCAAGAGTAAAAACCCGGGTTTGGGGGCCGGGAAAAAGAAACCTTAAATTTGCCTTGACTTTGAAAAAAATTTTTAAAATATTTAAAAAAACAGCATATTATTTGGGTCTGGACTTTTAAAAATCAATTTCCCAAAAGGCTTTTTTTTTGAAAACCATAAGTGGATTTCTTAAAAAT
Source organism: Mercenaria mercenaria (assembly GCF_021730395.1). Lineage (NCBI taxonomy): Eukaryota > Metazoa > Mollusca > Bivalvia > Venerida > Veneridae > Mercenaria > Mercenaria mercenaria. Next base: position 17,160 of record NW_026463405.1, read on the forward strand.
TACACTAAAAAAAAACCCAGAATGTTCCCCTATTTTTCCGTAATAACAAAATTTCCGTCGTAAAACTGCTTTCCTATTCCTATATGTCGAGGGCTGACGGGAAAAAAAACCCAACTGTTTAGTGTTTACAGTTAAATTTTCATAAAATCTTTTGCTCAAAAAGGATAAGAAAGTCGTTTTTTAAACTTCCCGGTTTTCTCCGCATCTGGTAATTTAGATAATTTTTTTCGGTTTTAATCACAGGATGAGCACCGCAAAGGGGGCCCATCCGCCCGTTGCATTTTTTAGACTTTCGGGAATGACAAATTAACGTTCTGGAATGACAAAACCTTCTTTTTTTGGAGTTAGACGTTCAGAAATGACTAAGATAGACTTTCCCGGAAAAAGACTAAATCGCCTGTCAAAGGGTTAGACGTTCGGGAATGACTAACCCCCTGTCCGATTTAAAACCTTCGGGTTTAATAAAAAATAGACGTTCAGGAATGACTAAGTTGGGACTTTCGGAAGGATTTAAGTTAGACTTTCCCGGGAATGACAAAAACGCCTGTCTGGGGTTTAGACTTCGGGAAATGCCCTAATTTAGAACTTTCTGGAATAACTAACCCCCTTCTGATTTGACTTTTTCGGGAAAAACTAAGTAACGTTCAGGAAGACTATTTAACGTTCGGAATAAACTAAACGCCGGGCTAATTTAGACTTCGGGGAAGACTAACCCCCCCTGTCTGAGTTAACGTTCGGGAATGACAAACCCCGGGTTTTGAAAAAGACGTTCTAGGATGACTAACCCACCTTCGGGTTAGACGTTCCAAAATGACAACCCCCATGACTGAATTGACTAACCAACTTTTTGGGGGAAAGACAGCTCAAACGAAAAACTTCCGGTTCGGGATCAGATTATTCTTGAAAGGGCAAATTCAGGAACTTTTGTTGCTTTCCCAAATAGCTTTTTTCAATAGGAGGATATTTAATACTTGGTTGACGTAGGGGGATTGCTTTATTTTTTGGATTTTTTTTAAAATTTGGGGTTTTAACATAATCCCGACCCTTTTTTTTTTTCCCCCAATCCCCGCCCTGGGTCGTTTCCCCCCGACTTTAAAAAAACCATTTTGTGATTATGTTATTCTTAATACTCTGATTCCCGCACTCCCTTTTTGGGTTTCCCACCATGCTAGCAAAAATTTTAAAACGGGACATGTTCGCTACGGGCACTTGGGCGGGGATGTCGAAAAAACCCAATTTAACTTTCAAATTTAATACAGTCTTCTGGGGTATGGTTTATTCAGACTTGGAAAACGAAAAGTACAAAAAATTTTATCAAATTTTTATTCCAATTTTTTTTCATGCTTCCCCTGTAAAAAACGTAAATCCCTGTAGTTTTTACCGATAAAGGGGGGATTGGGTTTTTTTTTTTTAATTTTAAAATGCCCACCTCACCCCAAAAAGGGGGTTTTCCATTGAAGAAAAGAAGCAAAAACATGCATCCCGTTTTTTGCGCCGAGTTTAACAATTTTTCCCTTTAAATATATCTCCCTGGTGGTGGGCCCGGATAGCTGTGTTTGCACACGGCCTTCTAATCCACTATTTTTTGGGTGCTATTAAAAAATCTACTTTTTGTAAAAAAAAAGGGTTTCCCGGGAAACATTAGGGGCAACATGACAGTTTTTGGTCAATATATTCTAAACCCGGTTTTCCCCCCAAAATTCTTTTCACCCAAGGGAAAAAAACACCCTATGTAAACCATATACCAACATATTCCCTCGCAAAAAAAGTGTAAAGCATTTTAAAAATTGTTTTAAACCTTTTTACTGCTTTTAAAATGAAAAACATTTAAACATTTGTAAAAGGTTAAATATTACACTGTTTATTTGTCAAAAAAATTGTTGTTTGCATCGGTTTGTCTTCTCCCTTTTTATCCTCATTAAGTCCTCTTTTATTTCACAAATAGATAAATATCCCCCTTTAGTTTTAAATGAGTGAAATTTTTCCTCAACCACTGGAAATCAAAATGTTTCACAGATACTTCCTCATCAAAAAAACTTCTTGTGCTTTGTTTTCAAATTTCCCTTCCCACCCCTGTATTTTAAAAAGGGAAAAATGGAATAATGAGGTTGTTAAGAAAAACCTATAAAATATACTAAAAAAATCATTCTAAAAATGGTTTGGGAAAAAATTTAAATGCAAGGAAGAAAAAAAAAGGTAAATTTTCAGGTATTGTTCTTTTTAAAAAGGGAAAAAAAAAATGTAAACCGACAGTTACCCCAAATTAAAAGATTTAAAAAACAAGGGGGCCATGATGGCCCTATACGCTCCCCTTTTATCATTGGCATTTTGAAAAAGGTCCTAAAGAAAAAATACCCTCAGCCCAAAAAGGGCCGGGAAAACAAAGTAAAAAATTTTAAACCCAAAACAAAAAAAAAAAAATTCTTAAAAAGGGTACGATAGGCAAAATAAAATTTAAAAATTGGAAGTACCACCACGTTGTCCACGGGAAAATTGGTCCGGGTTTCCCCCAAACACCAAAAATAAAAAAGTTACTAAAATAAGCTTTTTTTTTAACGTAAAAGGGAAGTAATAAAAAAGAAAATTATTTAATTTGAACAAAAGGGGGTTCCCAAAAAATCTGTTGACATAAATGAAATTCCAAAACCCGTATTTTCATTATTACGGAGATAACCAATTTAAATCTGAAATAAAGGGAGGAAATTTTGACAAAAAAACACCCCCAAATATTTTATCTACCCTAAATTGCTCAGCCCAAAAACTAATGCAAAAATAAATTTCAAAAAATTCCTAAACTTACTGATAAAAAAAACCCCTTTTGACTAAATCAGGGGGGTAATCAGATAAAAAATTTAACTCGGGAAAAACTACGACGGGCCCTTTATTTGTCAGGGAACCCAAAAAGTTTTTGTTGTTGAAGAAAATTTTAATTTTGGGTATCAAAAAAACCATAAATAAAGTCTCTTTTGGGCTGCAAAAGAAAATAAAAAATTTTTGGGCCCTTTTCCGGGCCCAAAACTCGGGAAACCCCCTTTAGGGGATCGGGCCCGGGTTCAACAATGGAACTGAGACCCCTTAGGGGGCAACAAAAAAGTTTTTGTGAAGTTAATTAAAAAAAATTTAAAAAATCATAAATAAAAAGGGTCAAAAACAAATTCTGGCCCTTTCAGGGGCCATAAACTCTGGAACCCAAAATTTGGAATCTAGCCAGCCCAAGAAAGGAACCCAAGATCTTAAGCGATACAAGTTGTGTGCAATTTTTGGTTAAAAAAAATCAAAAAGAACTGCTTTTGTGCAGACAAGGTAAAAATAAAAAATTCGGGCCCCCTTTCGGGTGCAAAAAACTCGGGAACCCTTTGGGAACCGGGCCATTTCCCAAGACGGGAAACCCAAAGATTTAGGGTGAAAAACAAGTTTTGTGAAAATTTTTGGTTAAAAATCAGATCATAAATAAAGCTGCTATTGTGCAAAAAGGGGCAAAATAGTTTTTTTTGGGGCCCTTTCGGGGGGCCAAAACCCTGGAACCCAAAAAGGGAATCGGCCAGTTCAAGACGGAAAACCAAGATTTTTAATTTTGATACAAGTTGTGTGCCATTTTTGGTAAAAATCAAATCAATAAATAAAGCTGCTTTTGTGCAGCCCAAGGGCCCAAAAAAGCTGTTTTTGGAAATTTAAAGGGGCCATAACCGGAACCATTTTGGGACCCTGGCCATTCAAGAAAAAAACCGGATTTATGGTAACGTTGTGTGAAATTTTGGGTTAAAAATTTAAAATCAAATAAAAACCAAAATACGTCCCGAAAGAAATTTTTTAGGGCACGACGACGGCCGAAGGGTGATCCCCCAAAAAGCTAAAACCTTTTCACATGTGCCCTTTTAGCTAAAAGGGGGCCAAAGGGCGCTCTCCAAAAACATATCGTAACAGTTAAACATGTTTGACTTAGTTTTTTCAGGGAAAAAAAATATTCTGACCTTTTTTTAAATTAAAATTTGGGCCCAAAAAATGGGTCTCTCAAGTTTAAACAAGTTTTTTTAAAAAAAAATTTTACCAGTGACCCCTATTTTTTGGGGCCAAGATGACCTACATCCAACCCTGCCCTTTAAATTTTTATAAAGGGCTATCATTCGCCCAAAATTTTTCATGAAGATCAAATGAAAAATACGGGCTCAGGGCATTCACAAAAGCTGCCCAATGCATTCATATCACACAAAAAAAAGACCAAACCCTTTAAAAAAAGCTGTCGGAGGACAGGAACCCCCTCAAACACAAATTTTAAACAATCTTGTCAATTAATTTTGAAATCAAAAACAGGCAACATTTGTAAAATTGCAAAACGGGTTTTAAAGGAAACCCTGTGCAATGAAAATATCAGCTTATAAAAAAGGGAAAATTTGTTTTTTTTTTTCAACCCCTGTTTCCCAACTAGTGGGTATTTAAAAACATTTAAACATACAAAAAAGAGCTGCCCCGAAGCCCCCCCCAAGCTCGCCTTTTTCAAAATACTGTCCCAAAGCGGGAAAATATTCCCCAAAAAAGGTTTAAAATATCAAAAGATTTTTAAAAGCCCAAAAAGGGGGCATAATTTGACCAAAATGAAGGCCCAATTTGGGGGGTCTTGCTGCAAACCCCAACAAATTTTTAAACCCCAAAACACTTTTTTGTGAATTTCAAAAATTTTCTGCATTATTTTGGGAAAGATAATAACTTTGAGGGAAAAACTTTAAACCAAATTTTTCAAAGGGCTAAAAGGGGGCATAATTTGCCAAAAATACTGTCAAGATTTTATTGGGACCTTGGGGGCACTGGGGGGCCCGGGAATTGAATCAGAAAAAGAAAAAAAAAGGGGGTTTTTCCTAACCTTTTAAAGGGAAATACCCCTTTGGGGGAAACCCTTGGAAAACGCAAACCAACCCAAAAATTTTTTCTAAGCCCAAAAGGGGGGCCAAAATTTTGGGCCAAAAATAATTTCAGATTTTAGGGACTTGCTGCTATCAACTATTTTTTATAAACCCCAAAGACACATTGAAGTTTCAAATCACTATCTGATTATTTTTGGAGAAGTAACTTGCATGAAAACCTTTAAAAAATTTTTTCAAAGCCCAAAAAGGGGGGCAAAAATTTGCTAAAAATACATTTTCAGAGTTTTTGGATTTGGGACCCAGTGGGGTTTTGGTTAACTGACCTAGAAAAAAAAAAAATAATTTTCAAATCTAACCTTTTTAAAGAAATGCTGAATGTATTTGAAACGCAAAACTTCAACCAGAATTTTCTTTTTTCCAAAGGGGGGCAAAATTGGGCCCAAAATAAAGGCCAGAGTTAGGGGACTTGCTGCTATAAACTTTTTTATAACCCCAAAGACACATGAAATTTTCAAACCCAATTCTGCATTAGTTTTGGAGATAGAAATTTGGGCTTTAAAAACCCTTTAAACCCAAAAATTTTTTCAAAGCCCAAAGGGGGCCCAAAATTTTGCTCAAAATACATGTCAGGGGTTAGGGGATTTACCCAAAAAGGTTGGTATTGACCTAGAAAAAAAAAAAATAAGTTTCAAAGCTATATCCCTTTTAATTTTGTTTTGCGGTATGTACTTGCATGAAAAAACTTTTTTCAAGGTGTGACGCCGACGCCGGGGTGAGTAAAAATACTAGACATTTTTCGTATAGCCCGACAAAAAACCAAAGAAACTGCAAATTGGAATAGGGGAAATATTTGAAAAAAAAAAAAACCAGTAGATTTAAAAAACCCCTGTCCCCTTCTTTTCCAATCATCACAGAAAACTGTGTGAATTTAAATCCTTTCCCTTGAGGGGTACCGAGATACTGGCTTACGCAGGGGTAAGCCCAACAGCTTTCCCTATTTTTTGAATAGCCCGAGCTAAAAAATTTGAAAAATTGGGGAAATTTTAAATTTTTCCAAAGAAAATTGAGCATTCGCAAGGCCTTTTATTTACCCTTTTTTAAATTTTTAACCCCCTAAAATTCGGGGGGGGGACACCGGCACTATAATTCATTTTTATTGTTTTTTTCACTAAACATTTAGACTATTTTTTGATTTGCTCATTACCGGGTTACTGTTCCCCAAAAAGGGTTTATCATGGTTTTGGCGCCCTTTCACCCCAAACAACAGCATGCTTCTTTTTAAAAGACTTTCCCCCTTTTTAAACCAAATTGAAAAAAAAAATTAATTTACACCCCTTTTTCCCAATATCATTGCTGTTTTTTGAAAATTTTAAAAAAAATTTTCTTTAAAAACGGGCCAAGTATGACCTAACACCCTTTCATTACCCCGTCTTGAAACTTTAAATTTTCTTTAATTCGCTAAGTTACATTTAAAAAAAAAGTTTAAAATTTATTTCTTATCACACTGATAATTTTTAAAAAACAGATAAAGGGTTTATTAAAAAAGGTTTAGGAGGGGTATCTTAAAAACACAAAAATATTTGAAAAACAAACACCCTTTAAAAAATTAATCTACCTGACCATTATATGTTTCCTGTGCTTCCCCCATACGATTTTATTTAAATACCCCAAACAAGATCTTTATGCCCCTGTTTTTTCCCCCTTTTTAAATATGCAAAGCAATATATTTTTAAAGGGTCTGTCCCCGGGGGTAAAGAAGTTTTTAATTTTTATTTCCCCTACCTGGAAATTTTATCTATGGCCCCCCGGGGTATGTTTTGAAAAAACCTTGTAATTTGACCCTGAACAGTTTTTGACCCCACATGACCCATTTTTGAACTTGACAAAAAGGGACCCATCAAGAAAACCCATTCTGACCCAATTTTCATGAAAATCCCTGCGTGGGGGTTACCCCGTCAGCTTTATACAGCGTAAAAGTTCCGCATCTTGTACTCTTACTGGTTATCGACCGGGTAAAGATATTAAGCCCACAAAAAATTGTCACCAATTTGGGTGAAATCAGATGAAAACTGTTTGACTTAGAGAGTGGACATGCTTTTTGGACCCCCGCCCGCAGGGGTGTTCTTTTTCAAAACCCAAAAGTGCCGGGGGCAAATTTTTTTTTAAAATAAATTTGGGCCCAAAATTTTTGCCCAAAAACATTATCTGAAAGGGTTTATTGAAATCGGATGAAAACTTTTGGGACTTAAGAGCGGACAAGGCAAAAAAATTCCCGTTTTTCGAGAAATTAAAGGGGCCAAAAAACCAGAGTGCCGGGGGAAAACTTGCTGGTTATCGATTTTGGGGTTTGGGAAAATATGCCCAAAAAACATTGTCCCCAAAGCCCGGTGAAGTTTCGATGAAAACTTTTTGACTTAAAAAGGGGGACAGTTTTTGGAAAAACCCCCCACGGTGTCAAAAAATACCCCCCCGCTCTTCCAGAGAGGGGCGAAAAAAGCAAAAACTAACACAAATTAACACCCCCTTTTTTACCATGAATATTTTTTTATGCTGCCAAGCCAAAGTCTTTGCAAGAGCACCTGTGACTGTAAAAAAATTTCATTTTCATACACTGGCTGAAAACATCTTGTCCTAAAAACAAAACCAACAAATGCCCAAAAAAAATTGAAGTAAAACCCAACAGTAAAAAAACAAACTGTCAGGGGAACCAGCGCGCTCAACTATTTTCATGCTTAAATTATAATTTTTAATTTGGGAGAAAAACTATAACATTAAAATAAGCATTTCTAAGTCAAAAAGGGGGCCAAAATTTTCAGTAAAAAATTTTGATAGATTTGCCTCCCCCCTTTTTACAGGGGGGGTTCATAATTAAAAAAGTATAAAAATATAAAAGAAATATCCAGTACTTTGAAAATATTTTGGGGGGTCCCGCAAACTTTAACATTTATTCTAAGTCGAAAAGGGGCTAAAATTTCAGCCCATAAGCTTGATATTTTTTCCTCCTCCTTTTAACAAAAGGGTATGAGGGTTTAACCAATATGAAAAATACAAAGCAATTTTAAAGGGACTTTGAAAATATTTGGGGGGGTCCCAAAATTTTTAACTTTTTATTCTAAGTAAAAAAAGGGGGCCAAAATTTTCATTAAAAATGTTTGGGATAGATTTTGCTTCCTCCTTTAAAAGACGGGTTTCAGGGTTTAAAAACAAAAATTTGCAAAATATCAAAGCAAAAACTCAAAAATTTTGAAAATTTTTGGGGTGGACGCAAATTTAAAACATTCTTTCTAAGTCGAAAAGGGCCAAATTCAGTAAAAATGCTTGAAGAGTTCCCTCCTCCTTTTTCAGACGGGGTCTTATGGTAAAAAAGTACAAAATACAAAGCAATATCTCAAGGGTTTTAAAAATTTTTGGGGTTGGAAACAAATTTAAAAACATTTGGGGAAGCTAAACGCTCACGCACATGCTCACTTCAGGGCCGACGCCGGGGCGAGTGGGTTTAGCCCCCCCTTTTCTTCAAATGTCCGAGCTAAAAAGTGTTGTTTTTTTTTTGACAGTCGAGTTATTTTTTTTGAACCTTTTGGGTTGGGAAAACCTTTGTAAAAATTTTTTTGACGGACCCTGAATCACTCACCTGATAATATGGGGCGAAAGTTCAAATTTTTGGGAATTTTAAGCTAAAGTATTAAAAAAATAGGGTTAGTAGGTCACATTCTTTCCCGAAAAGAAGATTTTTTAAATTTTTTATTTCTATATCCCTAATTAGTAGGATAAAACTCCCAGTTTTTTCTTCAAAAAGTCCCGGGTAAAACAATTTATACCCAACATACAGATCCTCAACATTTGATACTTTTCAGTACTATAACCATTTTTACCCAAATGTATTTTATTTGGTTTTTTTTACTTTTTTCAATCTTTATTTTTTTCCTATAAAAATTTGATTCTAAATTCCTGGTTGCATATGTACTGTTTAAAATTTTAATATTATCTAAAATTTAGGTAAAAATAAAGTCCACTTGGGACCTGGGTAATTCCCGTGTTTTCTTTTTAAACATAAAAAATTTTACTCAAGGACTTAAAATTTTAGGGGATAAATTTAAAAATTTTTTAAAAATTATCAATCATTATATTTTTTTTACAAAAAACCCCAAAACTTTTTTTTATCTGAAAAAAGTATTTAGTAGGGCTTTGTTTTATTATATAACTAAAACTAAATACCGATATTTTTATATCATTTCACTGGGTTATAAAAAAAATCCGGGAGCTGGGGCATTTTGTCATTTTTTAAACAGCCCCCCTAAATTTTGGGAATTAAGAAAAAAAAATCATTCAATTCAAAATTTCCTTTAACCTGTTTTTTTCCCCCCTTACTTGGGTTTTTTTTATTGTTTAAAATATGAACCCCAAAGCATGTTCTCCTACTTAAAGTCCCTGTAAATCATACCCAAATCTTTCGAACTTTTGACCTTAAGAGCAAAAAAATGTGCAAAATCTCCAAAACCCTGGCAGCACCATTTATTAAAAACCCGCATAAAATTTTTAACGGGGGTAAAACCCCGCGAAAATTTTGGGGAAAAAAAGCTCCTAGCGTCTATTTGGTATTAAATTTAAGTTTCTACTTTTCCCCCCAGAATTTTTTTAACCCCTTACATTGCTGTAAAAAAAAAAAGAAATACAAAAGGAGAAACAAAAATTGAAAATTTTTACCAGCGGGCCCTTTTTTTATGACCAGTTTTTAATTTCAGTTACCATTTGGGGCAAATACCCCTCAAATTGACTGAGATTTAAAGTAAAGGGAGGTTTCACAAAACTGAAAAAAGATGGGAAACCATCTTACTATCTTTCATTAAATAAAGGAACATCTAAATATCATATGTTTGGCCAAAATTTTCAAAAAATCTACTGCCAAGAAAAAAGTGAAATTATAAAAAATAAAAGTGCTTTGGCTTTTTCAGCAAATCCACCATGAACATTTATATCATAAAATTTCTCGACCTTTTCAAAAAAAAAAGGTAAAAAAGTGTTTCAAAAACTCTAAACAAACTGATACCTGTATGTAAATTTTGCCATAATCTACAGTTTTAAAAATTTAAAAAATCAAGGGACAAAGCATGGGGGATCTTAACCTCACTTAAATCTAACCAAAAATTTTAATTAAGCCAAAATTTTTTTACCCCATTTTCTGTAAAATTGGGATGCGAGAAATACTTTTTCAAGGCATTCCACCCCAAACTAAAAAAAAATTTTTTTTTGTTTTTTTATAAAACTTTTTAAAAAATGGGCTTACTCTGGGGGGACAAAATTTGGGTCGGAAAACCCCCATTTTAAGGGGAAAATAGATACATTAGGAAAATTTGGGCATTCTTTAAAAAATTTTTATGGAAATTTTTAAAAGAAATAAAGTTTGGTGTCCCCCGGCTTGTCTTTTAAAAACTTTTTTATAACCTAGGGCCCTTTTTTTTTCCGTTTAAAAATATAGCAAAAAAGAAATTACAAAAAAAAAAAAACTTTTTATTTAAAAAAAACAGAATTTGCTAAATAAAATGAAAAAAAAATTGTATTTAAAAATTTAAAAGGGCAAAATTTTTTGACTGAAAACCAATTAAATTTCTGTAACTAAATTTTTGAAAATAAAAAACCCCCCCTACACCACACTATTTTCTAATAATATCAATTAAGATCAAAAATGATATGTAAACTTTTAAAACCTCTTAAGGGTGCACTCAAAAAGACTTTCTGAAGCCTTTGGGTTAAAACTAAATTATCCTTGAAAAAAAAACCTGAATGGTTAAAATTGGGCCCAAAAAAAACTTCTACTTACAATACTGCCAGTCTTAAACAGACCCCCCCTCAAAAACTTTCATTAAATGTATAGAAAAACAAAAAGGGAAAAGGGGAACCCTTAAACTCCTGCTGCTTGCGAACATTTCAAGCCAGGAAAAAAGAAATCACCGGGTTATTCTTCCTTCTAAGGCTGCAACCCATTTCCGGTTTTAGTTCAGCGTAAATGAAGACCACTGGTAGGGGCTGCCCAAAGAAACCCGAAAATAAAAGATAAAAACCCTTTTTAGCCACTGGTTTTTTTTAGTTAAACAGCTACTATTTTGGAATTTTTATTGCTGTATAAACCCCTTTGGTTTCTGAGATATTCAAAATTAAATTTCCCATATAGGTGGGGCGAAAACCAGTAAAAATTTTTTTCTTCTTTCTGTATAGTAAAACAAGCAACTTCTGACATGGATTGTGACTTTCACAAAAAAATTGCAGCATTGAAGCCTGTAACCCTTTTGAAGAAAGACCCTGTTCCCGAAAATTTCTTAGAAAATCACTATCATCAACGATGAAATTTTTTTCTACACTCAAAATTTTAAGTCCCGGGGTTTTTATTTTCCCAATTCCCCCTCTTTCATGTCCACCATCGAATTTTTTTAAACCAACCGCACAGGGAAAAACTCCCCGAAAAAAACAACAAAACAACTTTTTAAAGCCCTTCCCAAAAAGGCAAAAAAAGTACACAGTGTCCGTAAATCATTTAAAATATAACCTGGGCAAAATAGGGATGGCTTTAAAAATTTGGGGGTTCAAAATTTCAAAGAACACTTCCAGGGTACAACACCCAATACTTCAAAACCGGGTGCACCTTTAAATGGCCCCGAAGAAATATGGAAATATTTAGTCATATAGGTATAGTAAGATGTGTTTTTTAAACACTTTCTCATACACTTTTTTTCACATTGTACAACCCTTTTTTAACCCTACTTCCATTTTCAAAAATTGGGCTATAATTTTGGGCAAAAATTTTTTAATTTTGATTAAATTTTTTAGAATGTATACTGGGGTTTTTTCACTCATTTTGGGAAAAAAAAATACTTTTTGGGATTGGGAAATTTTAATAGGGTTAAAACAACGTAGCTTGGGTCTGGGATCAGTTTCGGGTCGGTGGAATTTTCACAAAACGGACCACAAGCACGCAAACCCCCATTTTGATCCAACCGTGCAAAAAACCACGAGAGCCGAATACAAAGTCCCAGATCTACATGTTATAATGACCCCTTTATTTTATACTTTTAAAACCCTTTGGGCTCTTGTTTTGTTCTTGACAAAAACTTAAAGTTTTTAAACTAATTAAAAGGGAAATTAGTAATTTTTATGTGCCTATTTTAGAAATGTGTCGGTCATGCAAATTTAAGGGAAAAAAGTCCGGGAAACATACAATACGGGAAAGGGGCAATACGCTTTTTGTCTTCGTTTATATCTGATTTTGAAATTCCCCCCCAAATTTTTTACCGAATTTATATGGTTTATAATAAACCGAATACCGGGCAAAAAAAACGGCCAAAAAAAACCCCCCAAAAAAATACTTGAAAAATAAATCTATAGTTGTTACAAAAAAATACTGTACATTTACATTAAAACATTTTTTTTAAAAAAACATTTCAGGCTTTAAACATAACATGTGTTGGGATGGGCCTAGTGGGATATTACAAACATACTTGAGGTAGTGTGTAAACTTTCAAGTACAAGAAAAGTTTTCACAATTAATTACACTGCCCGGTTTTAAAAGGGAAATTAAGCTTACCAGTTTGCTTCTCCTAAAATATCTTAGGGCACAGCACACAAAAGCACAGACAAACACACATACCTTGATCTTTTTTAAAAGGTCTGAAAAGATTAATTTGGTTTTTTTTTTTATGGGAAAAAAAAAAATGAGACAGTGATATATTAAAAAACTACCTTAAAATTTTTTCCCCAAAATATTTACTCAAACCCATTAACAAAATGTCCCTTCAGCAAAAATGAATGACCAAAAGCTTTAAATACCTTTTAAAATTGGGGTAACATCAGGCCCGAGTTTTTTCAATTTTTTTGTTCCCCGGTTCTGGGCAGAAAATGTTGACCCGCTCCGGAAAGGGGGGAAAAAAACAGTAAAAAAACAGACGGTAAGGGGAGGGGAAAAACTTTTGGGTTCATGCTCCTTTCTTTTTGGGGCTTTTTGTTGCTCCTAAGGGCACCCAACTATCCTCTTCCCATTTTTTTTTTTTTTTTTCCAAATGCAGGGCAGTTTTAAAAAATTCATTTTTTTCCCTTGTTATTTCATTCGGTTACATCTAGCATATATTTTAACAAACCCTAAAGTTTTTTGCTTTCAAACTTCTTTTGGGCCCTTTTCAAAAATTTTGTTTCAATTTTTTAATTGTTTTAAAAATAGGATTTTGCTTTTTTCCCTTGGGATTTGTAAATTTGGGTTTATAGGGGAAACTTAAAATTTTACACAATTGTTTTACATGTGGAAATGCTTTCATTTAGAGGGAAAACGATCGCACCTAATCAGGGTTGTTTAAAATTCTTGCAAAGAATGGGATTAAATTAGGGATTTCTTTTGAAAAAAACGGCATTAAAATTTTGCATTAGCATTAAATCATTTTTGGGCCCAAAAAAATGCATTTAAAAAACCCCTAATTTCCCCCCTGAACAGCTCCTGACTATAATTTTTTTTTTAAAATTTTTAAGACGGAATATAGTGATCTTTAGTCAGTCCCATACATTTAAAAGGGGCCAATATCTTAACATCATTCCCCCGTGAAAAAACCAAAATAACGGGTTTTTTCTCTATGAAATTTTAATCGACAAAAAGGGGAAAAAATGTAGAAAATATTTATTATCATTTTATGGGGAGTCTATAAAACATTTTTAAATCCCATAAAAGCTTATGCGGGTTTCCCCACTCAGCACTGGGCCAAAGGAAAATCCCCTCACACCGCTGGCAGCGTTGGTTTTCCCCCAATCAAATGTCGATAGCTTTTTGAAAGACCAAAAGTCAAGAGCTAAGTCCCCCCAAGGTTTAAAAAATTCACAATCAAGAAGATATTTTAAAAAAAATATTTTTCTGAGTATATGCAAAAAAGCAATTCAAAAAGAATCTACATGTAAACATTAACCCTCATTTTTAAAAGTAGTTTTTCAAAAAATAAAATGGAAAAAAATAAAAGAAAAAATTGATCGGGGTGGGGACAAACTCCCCAAACCCGGGGGGAAAAAAACCTCGTTTTGGGGTACAAATAAAAAAATAAAAAGGGACAAATATATTTAAAATTTCTTTTTTCTTTTAAAATGCTAAATAAAAAATTTTTACTACAGCTTTAATTTTCATAACAAAAAAAGCCTTTTGTAAAACCCTTTTTTCCCTTTTTCATAGGGTTAAAAAAAGTGAAAATCTTAAATTTTTAAACAAAAATCGGGCCAAAAAATTTTTTATTTTCCCAAATGTTTATTTTCATAACCAAGTTTACCTGAAACGAGCAATTTGACTTCCTTAAAAAAAGTTATCAAAAAATTTTTTTACTTTCTATTGTTTTTGTTTTTTTCCCCTCGGGGGAATTTTAAATCCGAACGAGGGAATTTACCCCATTGGGAGATGTGCCCGCCGTTGATTCCGTTGGAATTCCAACTCCAAGTTTGATTCTGAGCCGGGCACGCTTACCACTTCACCATGGCGGATCATGTCGAAGAGGCTCCTTTAAATTTTATTATGAAAAAAAGTTATAACAAGAGCTGTCTCCTAGGTTTTTACTGCCCCCCGATGGCACTTTGAAGGAAAAGTTTTGGCCAAGTTGATTTTTGGACCCTTTTACCCACGGGGCTGGGGGCTTGCGCCCCGGGGACCAAACGTCTTTTCTGTGTCACACATTCATGCAAAAGTTATTTTAAAATCCATGCATGAAAAAGACAAAGAAAGGAAACCCGGGCATCCCTTCAATGCACTATCATGAAAATGATCTTTAAAAGTCAAGCGGGCCTTTTTACCTTTTTACTACGGACCCCGGGTTTTTCGCACTGCACGCGGGCTTACGGGGGGGACACATTCATCCAATTTTTTTGAAAAACCATCCATCGTGACAAAGATATGGACCGGAAAAAGCCCCTCAATCCTATCCTTTTAAAGTCCCAAGTTACCTTAAACCCTTTTAGCTACGGGCCTGGGGGCTTGCGCCTGCACGTCCATACTGTGGTACACATTCATGCCAAATTATTTGAAAAAAATCCACCTGACAAAGATATGGCCCGGACACGCCCATCAATCACTACCCCTTTAAAAAAGTCTAATGTGACCTTGACCTTTGAAGGGAAAGGGCCTGTTCCCCTTTCGCACTGCCCCCTGTCCCTTAAATGTGGACCCTTCATGCCAAGGTTTTTTGAAATCCATCCTTGATGACAAAGATATGGACCGGACACGGGCCCCTCCAAAGCACTATCCTTTTCCCCTCTAAGTGTGACCTTGGGCCTTTGAGCACGGGACCTTTGGGGCTTGCGGGCCCGCACTTTGTCTTTTCTGTGGGGACCATTCAGCCAAATTATTTGAAAAAAACCTCCTCATGACATAGATATGGGTCGGACCGAAAATTGCGGACGACCCACAGACAGACAGACGGTTTTAAAAAAATAAAACCCCTTTGGGGGGATAAAAGGTAGGGGACCCTTTTTTCTGGTGGGGTTTTTTCCAGTAAATTTTAAACTATTTTAAAAAGCGAAGGTCAAATCCCTTTAAATGCTAGAAATCGAGAAAAGAGAATATGAGAAACCCCGAGAATACGAAAAAACCCGGGATAAAATTGTAACTTATTTGATTTTTTAAATCCCACCACTACCCTAAGAAAATTCTAACCACATACAAAAATCTCTGGGTGAATTTTTTTTTGCAACTCCCCCTTTACCTTTACCCCTTTCACTACAGGGGTCGGCCATGCCTAAGGCCCCCGGCCCTACCCTGTTTTTCCCTTTTGGGTAAGGGAAAAGGGCCGGAAACCCAGGCTACCAACCCCTGTGCACTGCAACAGTGTTTTTAAGTCAAAATTTATAGGCCCAAAACAAAAACAGAAAACCAACTCAAAAATGCCGGGTCGATTTTAAATAATTTCTTAGGGCCCAAACAACAGTGTACATACGCAAAAAATTTAGATTTTACATAATATAAAGGGGAATTTCCTTAGACTTAGCTGTTTATTCACAAATGGCGGCGGTTTAAGATCCGCAAAATCGAAAGCGTTGAGCCGGAAAAAAAGTCTTTTTTTTCTACGGGGCAACGCCCCTGTTATGACCCACAGAGCAAAACAAATTTTTTCCGAGGCCCCTTTTTAGACTCTACAAAATTGTAAGTTCAAAATTCAAGTTTCTAAAATGATTATTATTATTAAATTTGTTTTATTAAAACACTCCCTAAAAATAGTAAAATTTTTAAAAGATCTAAAAGTCCCCCACAAATATTTTTTGGGGATTTTATTAAAAAAAAAGATTAAAATTTTTAAACACAAAAGCCTAAATTTTGTTCCCCTCTAGAACCGTACATGCCTTTTTTTTTTCATTACACAAAATCTTAATCCCGCTTTTGGAAAACTCAAACCGGGAAACACGGGACCATAACGGGGCCCGGGACAAAAAAAGGTTTTTTTTCATTTCCCAAATTTATTAAAAAAGAAAAAAAAGGGATTTAAATTTTGAAACCCCCCTCAAAAATACAGTATGGGCGCTTTCTCTGAAACGCAGGTAGAAACCGCTAGCTATCGGTAAGGGTAAAATCTATCTTTTTGGGGAAAAAAACCTCGTAAAATGTTATTACAAAATGAAAAAAATTTCGGGGGTTTTTTTCGGGGAAGTAAAGTTTAAATTTTTCGGGAATCGGGCTGCATTTTTTTTATAGCACGTCCCGGGTTTTCCCGGGCCCGGGCCCAGGGGCCCGGGGCAACCCCCCCTTTTCCCACTTGTACTCACAAAAATGCCCCTCAAATTTAGACCCGAAATGTCCCCGAGGCCACCTTTTTATACCCCCCCGGCCCCCCCCAAAAGGGCCCACGTACTCCTCTAATACCCCCAAAAAATTTGACATAAAAAGAACCCCGAAACCCCCCATTTTTTAAGTGTTTCAAAATTTTCCCAAAGGAAAAAACAATCTGATCCGCCCGACCCTGAAAACCCCCTTTTTCCCCCCCCCGCCTTTGCTAAATATTTAAAAGCGTTTTGGGCTTTCGGATCCGGGGGGCGCGATTTTGATCCTCGGGGGGGGGCTTATGTTTTTCCGTGACTATTTTATAAACGCTTTTTGGGCGGAAAACAAATTTTCCTCCCCCCTCGTTCATTTTGGGGAATTTGGGCAGTTTCTTTCGGAGAACGGTTTGGGACTGGTACCGAAAACCCCGGAAAACCCGTTAGGTTCCCGCCCCCCGTTACATGACTGAAATACTGTTTAAACGGGGTTTAAAACCCCAAAAAAAACAAACAAAAAAACCCCTATCCTAACTTTGGGGAAAGGGGCCCCCCCCCGAAAAACCCTTTAAATTTTTCCCCTCGGGGAAAAAATTTTTGGATCCCGCCCTGTATAGGGCTGGCGTTGTGTCATACGTGTGTCGAAGATTTTGGGTTTTTTAGAGCATTGGACTCGGAAACGACTTGGGTTTTGTTCCCCCTACAAGGGACTTGAGATTTTTTTTGAAACGTAAATTTGGGAAATGGTCTGGAATTGGTTTTTAGCCCTAAACGGTTTAAAAAAGGGGGTTTAAAACCCCCATCGGAACAAAAAAGCCGGTAGGTTTAAACCGCAAAACAAACGTCCATTTGATCTAAACAAATTTCAAGGTTTTAAAAAACCAAAAAAAGCCGGGTTTTCAGGACTTCCCGGTTTTGGGGGTCGTCCGGGTTTGGGGGCCCCCTAGCCAGTATAGGTCTGAACTGTCCTAATATATATTTAAATGTGTATAATTTGTTTTTTTTTATACCTCACATAAATGCCAATGCAAAATTTCCCTTATCGAACTTGAATAATATATCATATCCACTTGTAATTTTTTTAAAATCCCTTATCTTCAATTGAAACCATAATTTTTATATCACATCGCAAAACGTTATTTTGTTTTTTTTTTTCGCATGTGATATTTTTTTTTCATATCACCCGTTTTAGAGATTGGGTCCTTTTTGCATTGATTAAAAAACAATCGATGAATTTTTTTAACGACCGTGACGAGGCGCTTAAAAAATCATTTCTTAGGGTTATTACCCTTTTTTGGGGCTTTTTCGTGTGCGAAACCCCCGGCCGAATTTTTTTTTAGGGTACGTCAAATTTTTTTATCCATATTGAACGAAACTACCCCCCGGGATTGAAATGATCTAACTAAGAAAAGATTTCTCCCCCAACCCTTAAAATGTTTCGTTTTGAAAAAAAATTTCTCCCTTTTTTTGAATGTTACTGTTCACGCAATTTTAAAAAATTTTGAATAAATAAAACGGGCGGCGGGGTGTAAACGTCTCGACTTTTAAACTATCAAAAAGGGCTTATTACACCAAAAAAGTCGGCCAATCTATGAGTGCTAACAAATAAAGACTCTTTAAAACTGTCCCAAAATTATTTGGGTTAAATAATTACATGTAATTTTTTAAATAGATTTTATTTTAATTTTTTAGTAATGTTTTTTACCCTTATAATCTTTTTGGTTTTTAATAAAAAAAATTTAGTTCCGAAAATGCAATATTTAAATATTATAGCAAAATCCCCCCAAAAAAATACAACACACCCGGGTTTATTTTATTTTTTGAATTTTTTTTTTTCAAACGCGGAAAAAACCACTTATTATCGATGTTGTCTTCCACCTTGAACTAAAGGGCCGTTTACCCCAATTTTTCTTTTAATTGTTAGAAAACAAACTCTAGTGATTTTTTTTTTTTTTTTGGGAAAAAATTAAAAATGCCTGTGCCAATGGGAAGGGGAAAAAAAAGCGCGACAAATCCCGAAATTGGGGAAAAAAATGAAGCTTGGTTTTTTTTTTTCTTAGGTTGGTTTTATTTTTTTTTTCCTTTCCTACTGAAATATCTGGGAAACGAATGGACTATTTTTTTGAAATGACTCCCAATTTACTTTGGGGAACGACTTTCTGAAAATTTTTTTGAAAAAAAATTCCACCCAAAAAGGGGGGTTGAAATATATTTGGGAAATAAAGATAAATTTTTTGGGGGGAAAAAGGAAGGTTTTTTTTCAAGGGGGCACAGCCCATATTTGGGAAAAAATGCCCCCAAAAATCCCTGACCGGCAATATTTTTTCAAAACTACATGCATTATCTTGTCAAAATACAAATGAAAATTTTTTTCCCTAGAATCGTTTAAAGTCCCGGTAATCCTATTTCATGATGTAAAGCTTTTTCTATTTTTAACCTTTTAACCTGATTGTGGCAATCTTCTGCCCTTTTTGGGCTATTTCATCCAGACATGGTCCCTAACAAATTTCGCCTTTTGTCCGGAAACTTTTTTTTAACGCCCCTTTTAAACCGTTTAAAGGTACGGTTTCCCAATTGAAAGACGGACAAATTCATTATAGAAATTTAGGGAGGGTAAGGGTTAAGAGCGTAGCTTTAAAGCCCTTTTTGTTTTTTGTTACAAAAGAGAAAGAAAATTTAAATCATGCACTAGATTTTGAATAAAAAGCCCTTTTTTGTCCATTTGGATAACCCGTTGGTTTTCTATTTTTTTGGGGCCAATTTTGACCGAGGGCACTTTATTGAACATGCTTTTAGGACACTGTTATATTTTAGCACTAAGCTTGTTTAAATTCCCTTTTAAAAAACACATGTGTACGGACAATTCTGTTAAAGGGGCGTGTAGGCCACAACGTAACAGATCCCCATTTGTTACAGGTGTTGAACGCGATACAGAACACATTTTTTGTTAATTTTTATTAAACTTGCACCAAATTTAAATCTAGTAAGATCCCCGATTTCCTTTTCCAAAAAAACCGTAGCCCATTTCACCTTTATTTTCTTGGAATTACGCCCTGAATTTGCCAAAAAAAAAAAAAAGCTGATTTTACCTTTTTCAAACCGTGTTAAAAACTTTTATTTTTTGGGGGCATAACTCTAAATCAAATTTTTTTTAAAAATTTAAAAGGGTCTCATTTCCTTTTAAAAAACCCGCCCCCTTTCGCCATTTTTTCTCGGGGTTAAAAGATGAAAAAGGGAAATTTTTTCTTATTTCAGTCTTGTGAAAACAAAGAGACCCCCTTTAAAATTAAATAAATTTGATAAAATTAAATACTTTTTCAAAAAAAACAATTAAACTTCTTAAAAAAAAATGTCGAAGAAAAAACCAAAGGGAAAACTGAAAAATAAACAAAAAGGGAAAAAATAATTTGTTTTTTTAGATGTTGGGAAAGATTTGCTATTTTTTTTCCCCGGGGTCTTTTTCCCAAAGCTAGGCGGGGGGAAAGAGAAATATCATTTTTTGATAAAAGAGGTTTTTTAAAAAATATTATATGTTAAAATATTTTTTAGAAATACAAGTCTTCGCCCATTCTCACTGGAACATTTGCATTTTGATAAAAATTTTTGTAAACCCCCCAAAGTAATAAATAAAAAGCCCTCGTTTTGGGCGTTTTATTGGGTTTAAAAACATAATGTTGCGCCTTTTCATAGGGAAAAACTTAGTTAACCCCAACCCCGACCCCCGAAAAAATCCCTAAAAAAGGCACGTCCATCAATGCTTTCGGGCTTTCATTTTTTACTTTACTGTAATGTCCCTTTTAGAGCCCAAAAAAAAGGGGCCCCAAAAAAAAATCGGGCCCCTTCTATTATCGACCCCCCACCCTTAATGAAACTTTAAACACATTTATTACTAGAAAACAGTTATCATGTCTTCATGTCCCAATTTTTCGTCACAAAATTTTTTTCATGCGCCATTTTTAAAGTTTTTCAACAGTGTACTGCAAGAAAATTTCAGTGCCAACCACTACTCGCCGTTAAAGGGAGGTTTTCTTTCTGTTAAAACAAATTTTTCCGTTTTTTTGGAAACGAATCATTTAATTTTTTATTTTAAACCTTCTATACACAAAAGAAAACCCCTTTCTATCACCAAATTTTTTTTCTCCCTTTCAACCCTTTTGGAAAATTATTGGGGGTCGATAAAACAATTTTAAAAAATGACCCTTTTCCCATTATCGACCCCCAATTTATTAAAATTTAAAATAATTTCTTGGGTTCTTTGAGAAAACACTTAATTTATTTTAAAATGTCCCCCAAAAAATTGTGGGAAAAGATTTTTATTTCACTTTTGGGGTTTTATTACCCTTTTTCTCGGGCTTTATCATATCCCCTCAGTGTAAAAAACTCAAACCCTTTTTAAAAAAATAAAAGGATTAAATCAATATAAAATTTAAAAACTTCAAAGTTTTTTTTATTTGTGCATCACTGAAGCGTGTGCCAAATGAAAAACTTTTATTTTAATTTTTAAAATAAGTTGGGGGGTATTTAAAACTAAAGTCCTATTATGGTTTAGGAAATATACTTTGTTATCCAAAATGGAAAATGGGGAGGTCTCTAAAAATTTCAGGGTCCTGATTGTCATTGAAACCCAATGTTCTGTGATGACTCTGATAAAGTTTTTGAAAGTAAAATTTTAGTTGATCACAAGGGTTAAAAAAAACTCCTAAATAAAAGAAAAAAAGGGGAAGTCCCCTGAAAGTTTGTCAAAATCTGATGTTTTCTATCATTTATTAGGGTAGTGACAGTTTTGACGATTTTGAAAGATTCCTCTGAAGGGAAAAATGAGGGACAGTGCAGACCCCTTGACCATGTCAGGGGGTGGTCGTCAAAGGGAACCCAAAAGAGTGAAAAAGGGGTGATAAACCCAGGATGGTGGGGACATTAAAGGACTAAGCAACCAGAACTTCCTTGTTGACTCCAGAGGACTTATTAAAATTTAATTTTTAAAAGTTTAAAAAAAAGAATGCTAAAAATGTTTTTAAGGCTGTAGATAAAAATGGTAATCAACTTTGGGTTTTTAAAGGGTTTTTAAATTTTTATCTCTTGTGTGGGGGCTAAAGGGTTTTATTACAAAAAAACTATTTTCCAAAAATTTTTTAATTTGTCCCGTCAAAAGACCAAAAATGAAACGTGATTGTTTTAAAAAACCAAATTTAAATAAAAAAAAAAACACATGAAAAAATTTTCCATGAAAAACGTAGTAAATGATGCTTTGTTTTTAAAGCTCATTTTCAAATTTCAAATTTCAATTAAAACAATTGGGCCAAAAAAAAATCCCTTAAAATTTAATTAATAATTAAAATTATGCTTTATTTTTTAGTGTTTTTTAAGTTTAAAAAAAAAAAAAAAAAAATAGGGGGGCGATAATAGCAAAGGGGGGGGGGTAATGCAACACCCTTCAAAAGACAGAATATTTCCATACCTTATTCTTAAAAGTAAAAATGGGTTTTTTTTTGGGTTTTAAATCGACCCAATTTTTAAATTTGTCTCAAAAATATCGTCACTTTGTCTCCCGGGGGAAAAGGGGAAAGGAAAAATGCCGGGAGATTATGGCTTAGGGGGGCGGGTAATTGCCTCCTTTTTCTTTTATCATACTTTTTTCCCCGCCCGGGAGAATCACAGTATTGACAACTTTTTTATTTCATAAACACATAAATTCAGAAAACAATTATCGGACTACAAACCCTAACCCTAACCCCCATGATTTTCGGAAATCTAAACCCAACCCCCAAACCCCAACTAAAACCAAACCCAAAAAAAAATTTTGAGGGAACCCCGTGTTTTAAAAATGACGTCACGTCAATGCTTGGGGGGCGAAATTTTTTTTGCATTTTTGGGAAAAGGGGGCGGATTTTAAAAATGACACAAAGGGGGTAAAAAATTTTTTTTTTTATTAAACCCCCAAAATAGTTTTTTTATGAAGGCGTGAAAAAGGAAATCATTTGATTTTTGATATCTAATTAGTATAGATTTAAAAATTTCTGTAAAAATTTCAGTAGATTTTAAAAGATAGGATCCTCTAACGCCCGGGGTTTTTACGATTGGGGGTTTTTTTTTTGGAAAATGACAAAACCCAAAATAAAAGCTGCACATAGCCGTAACCAAAGGGTTTTTGGGAGGGGGGTCAGTTGACAAGGGGATAGGGGTGGAGGGGTTTACCCCCCCCCGGGATGGGGTATGGGGCCCTCCCAAAAATTTTTAAATTAAAAATCATTTTCGTGCGATTTTGGGTGTATTTTTAAAGCTTACTGATGGGGGAAAAATTACCCTTTATTTTTTTCGCTTTTTTTTCTGTGAATAGTACATAATAAGGTTGCCGCTAGCTGCCCGTGCGGTACCCATGAAAACGCACGAATACTAAGCAATCATCGTTCGGCAACCCTACAGCGGCCACATCATCCACATTTTCAGATGGTTATATATAAATGGCCATCTCCGACATGTTTTCATTATTTGTCGGAGAAATGATTGCGGTTGCAGTTGAGGCAGGTCAGGAGAAGAGAGCAGATGATTACAAGCCTGGTCGTTCTTGATGAGCAGCAGGCCCGACAGAGGCACCGGAAGAGGACGGTATGCGTGAAACCCTTGCTGCTGAGACGGGCCACCCTCGGACACTTAGACACCATGATGCAGGAGTTGATGCCGGAATCCTATGGGGACTTCTAAGCTTACCTCATAATCGAGCCTACCATGTTTCGGGAGATGGTAGACAGACTGACCCCCAGAATTTCTAAGCACGTAGACTGCCGTCCAGGCTTTTACCTTGTATCTTCTCCGCGCAGCCTCTTCATGCACGGAAGCAGTACGGGCTTCGTACGATTTCCATACATAGAACCAGTACAAAAATGGCACGATGCTTGTATATAATGTGAACACATACGCCGTAGCCCATAGCCATCTACGATGCCAAAAAATCCGCAAGGAATTATCGCGCGCCGCCCGGGTTAAATGTGAATTAGGTATCAGCTATAGAAAGAAAAGAAATAACGCATGACAAAATAAATTTTCTCTTTTAGCAGCTGTACTAGCATGACACTGTATTTTTCTTACAATATATCTACAATTAAAAAAATATACTGAAAGGAAAAGGCACAGCTGTAAAATTTGATTTCATATGCAGTTCATGTAAAAATTACAAAATAACTTATGTTAGATTTATTTCTCATCAGGTTAGTTGATAGATACACCCAACCTTCTGCAGGATCGCTAGGTTCAACATTGAAACGTAGGATTTTGTCGATACATAACTGAAAATAAAAAATAATCGACGGCGTTTTATTTCTGCGGGAAAATTACATATGTATGCGTTTTATATCATTCCGTAGGCCTACATATATATACAAACAAATGATCACATTATTTAGCTACAAACACACATTTTAAAAAATTACAACACACAAAGAAAAAAGATTTTTAAAATGTCTAGCCTACATGGCAACGTAATTTAAATTATTCTGAATATGTAATTGTGACCGTCACGCGTGACGCTTGATAATTTGATTTTTTAAAGAAATAATTGTGGCAAAATGAGTAGTATGTTGATATCTTTGCTGAAAATATTTTCTGATGATTGTTGACAAAACGAGTTTTGAAATGCACTTAAGCTATATGTATACTGTCAGATACTCCACTCTCGGAAACTCCTAGCTTTTACCCAAACTCCTCATCCCTGGGTCCAGTAATTATATTTTATCAAGCAATGGACAATGATTGCAGTTCGCCTAAAGAATCACTATCGCAGTTACGAATTTTGTAGTGTTGATAGACTTTATCACTTCTTTTTTGTTTCAAGCCTGATTGTTATTGAATTTAACATTAACATTGAGCTTACACTACTGTAGGCTATAAACAGAAATTTATCTGGGCTATGTGCAAGGAATACGAAAAATAACATAAAATGAACTCCGCTGTTGTGATTCTTTATAAATATTTAAATGTGTCGAAATTCAAGCAAAATATAGTTGCAATTTTTAGATCGAATCCAGACAGTATGATAAACCGTATTGCAGAGAGCAAATTGTGTTAACTCCTTGGGGATGGGAGGGGGTGGGGGCTGCTTTTCCTCACCTCCTCTACTGCCTCTTGGCCGCCAGGACTTGCGGTTATAAATTCCTCGGCTTATCCTCGGAGTTTTGTGTTAAACCAAGAACATTTGTTTGGTAAAGCATTAAAGGCTTTAAACGTTTTATTGTATAACTGTAAAGATTTTGATTTTAAACCAAAGTTATTATGTCAGTTGTTTGATTCTTTTGTAGGCTCTATTTTGTCATACTGTTCTGAAGTATGGGGCCACAATAAGTCAAAAGATATTGAGCGTGTACATATTAAATTTTGTAAAAGAATCTTAAATGTTAGAAGTAGCACTTGTAATGCAAGTGTTTATGGTGAGTTAGGTAGGCACCCTCTATATATTGATAGATATGTGAGAATGATAAAATATTGGTGCAAATTAATAAATACTGATAATATTATATTAAGGAAAGTCTATGAACTAGGTGTATCTGATTGTAATATAGGTAAAAAAACTGGGTATCGAATGTTAAAAACGTATTAGATATGTATGGCTTTTCTGAATATTTCAATAATACTAGTTTGATAGATTGTAAAATGTTTCCAAAGATTTTTAAACAAAGACTTATTGATAATTACATGCAAGAGTGGTTTGCATCTGTTGAAAATAGTGCCGTGTTAGATCTTTATAAAAATTGTATAACAACTCTCACATATAAATGTTACTTAGATTTATTACCTAAAAGTTATAGATTTTTTGTTACAAGAATAAGAATATCTGCACATACTCTTAGAATTCAAACTGGTCGATACGGACCAAAATAGAATACCACGTAATGAACGATACTGTTTATGTTGTAACACTATAGATATTGAAGATGAATATCATTTCATTTTAATATGCCCATGTTATATAGATATTAGAAGAAAATACATTAAGAAGTATTATTATAATAGACCATCGATGTACAAATTCATTGAACTTATTACTACAAATAAAAAGAGTATACTATTAAATCTTGCAAAGTATATTAAAGAATCTGTTAAAACTAGAAATATGATTATGAATGCTAACAATTAATATTAACATATGCGTCTTCTATTAGCAACTTTAACAACACATTTAAGCCTACTTGTTGATAGAATTATTATAAATATATTATGAATGTTATATTATAACTGTTCATCCTCCATCATTAAACATTACTTTTTGTTGTTTAATTATTATATTATTCATAATTATCATATGTTTGAAAGATCATGTTAACGTGACATTGTATTATCAAAATATGTTGTTTATTATGCATGACGATGTACCATGTACAAGTCTTAAATAAAATTCTGTTCTGTTCTGTTCTGTTCTGTTCTTCAGATTAAAAAAATAAAGGGAAACTCTTGTTACGGAAAAGGTGGAACAAACTTTAGTTGCCAAACATGTCCTGTTTATCTAGCCCGCTAAAATCTCTGAATACAATAAGGAAATATTCTCAACGATTATCATTGTTTTTTTTATTTGCAGAAACCTAAACGAATCGAAACATCGGACAGTATTGACTACAGTACAGTTTGAATTACAAGACAGGAAAAAGCAACAAATTTCAGACGTCCAACATTCTTCCTGCTCACATGCTTACATCTTGTGGCGTCAGATAAATAGCCAGTAGCCAAGTATTGATGTAGTCGTAGTGGAATAACTGGGAAACTCTTAATTTTTTCTTTGAAGGTATGTTTCTTTTCTTACACCGTCGTACGAAATAATTCAGAGAAATATCTAATATTAATTTGTAACAGAAAATACAGATTATTGAGTATTGACGGAACAAACAAGCACAGTCATGTCGTATAACAATCTGCGTATTCTTCATTTTGCCACCTGTATATCTTTCCATCCATCCATCCGTCCATCTGCCCATCTAATGGTCGATCAGTTTCATTCCAAAGAATATTCCTGAAGCCAGTTCTGAATAGGGGACAGATTTTCTATGTAGGAAAAAGAAGGACATACTAGTACAAAGTTTTTGCTAAAAAAAAACCCCAACATTCTTAATCCAAAATACAACAGATCTGATGTTAAATGTTCAATATTTCATTCATCCAATTCTATTTTTAAAAAAAAATCTATTTTGTCCACCGTTACATGTCGCAGTAACAACGCTAAATGTCGCACTCCCAATTTAAAACTAAGATATATAATATTAACAATTCATTGTTTTTTATTTGTTGTAATAAGTTCGAAGCTGCAATAGTAAATTATTACATGACTGTATTCTATTGTTTCTCTGATTGGCTGAAAACGGTTCGAAAAGTAATGAGTACATATTAGTCATATCAACTTCTCTTGGGTTATAAATAGAACGAAAATAACAATAGATCGAAGTAGGTGCTTGGAAAACCAATATCAACCTGATTTGGTCTAAATTTATTCCTTATTTCTTTATTAAAGTTACAATTGTAATAACAAGACCGACTTTACATTTATTCATGTAATAAAACAATTATTGACTTTTTCATAGGTTGATATCAGACTATGATATATTTTTTTTACATTTTTATGACTGAATATAGTGAACTGAGTCAGTCTATATCATTATGTCCAATATCTTAACATCATTCCCCTGTGAAAATCTCTAAAATAGACTGGCTTTTGTCTCTATGAAATTGAATTCGACCAAAAGGGGAATAATGTAGAAGTCTAGTGGCTAGTCTATATACATTGTTAATCCCATAAAATGCTTATGCTGTTTCCGACTCAGCACTAAACTGGCATTTTTTCGGCGGAATAAGTGACCGAGTCGTCATTGTCAGTCTGGTAATTAAACATAACATCATTAAGTATAAAATCATCATATAAAGAACTAGGAAAGAAAAATGTCATAAAGTCCCAACATTCCAGAGCTAGTGACGCTCACGAGTAAAGAAACGAAATTCATGTTCATTTTCATTCGGTTAAGTTCTAGAACTTTTTTTTTTACATTTCGAAGAAATACAGTTTGTTAATAATAATCAATATACAGCTTACACGCCGCAACACACGGTCATTATGGTCTAAGAACCATGGTATAATGCACGTACAGTTTTCCCGCCAAAGTGTTCAACGAGTCATTGATCTTACTGCTAATTACTGGAACGGCAATATTAATGTCGATCTAGTATAATTCCGACAAAACTTAACCAGACCATACAACATGACACTATTGGAAATGGGTTAAGTATAATTTTGACTTATTATGTACGATGCGCGTTACTACAGTCTATAAAAATACGACCTGTGACAAACATATCATAATTATTTAAATTTTAAAAATAAATTAAGTTCAAATCTGTATCGTGCAGGATTTTGCCCTTGAGACGAACGGCATTTGCTCATGAGTCGAACATGCGTTTGATCGCAGTTAGTACGCTTGAGGCGTTTAAGTAACAATGCTGAAATCTTATAAGAACAGCATTAAAAAAAGGGACATACTTAAATGGTTAAAATGTAGATTCTTAGTTTCTACTTATTTTCTGTCTAGATTACACTGAAATAATTTAAGGACAACGGCAGGATCGGCGGGTGACCCCGTGTACAAGGTAACTAATTATCAAAAACCACTGCGAGCAGCTGTCTGGTCATAGATTGCACGCCGGTACTCCGGTCACTTCGAGTTGGATTTTTTGATTTGCCTAGTGCAGTGTTCACGAAAGACCCTGAACATTCACAGGACAGTCGGTCTGGTAAACATGATTTTTTTACAGGACCGGATAATATTTTACCAGACCGATTTCTTTTTAATAAATTTGATATCTGATCTTTAAAACTGGTATTATACATAGTCTATATAGACAGCATTACACAAATTACATCCTTTAAGTTTATTTCCAGGTCATATTAACTGAAACAGATCTTCAGACATTAAGTTTTCAGGCTGTAAAAAATTTCCCTGTACTTGGATTCAGTGTTGTTATATTTTCTGGTCCTTTGGGACCATGGAGTCCATTCAACATATGTGTAATAAATCTAGAGTCCCGCTTTTAAGCCGTTGCTAGGGGGCGTGAGCGATGTTGCACATTTCATTACCTCTCGCGAAGACTCAGTCAACGAGTCTGTTGTTATTCTTCTTGGTTGCATTCTTTGCTTCCAAAGGATCTTTTAGTAATTTTACAGATTTTATTCATATTCATTTGCTATAGCATCGCTGTTTTTTACGCCACAAGTCTATTGTTTGCACCGAGTCACGTTGATGTTGACATAAAGAGAATTTCTGGAAATTCCCGTCTGGTTCCCGCGTACATAAATCGAGTACCATCCACGATTAGTACACATCCAATGATAACGCGCGTTCTTAGAATTGTCGTGACGTTGTGAGGGGTTTCCACTGTTTCTATTTTAAGTACCAATGAAACAGGCGCTTACTAAAATATAGTTTGACATCAATTTCTCGGGATTTCATTTTACAATTTAATGATGAAAGTCGAACTTTCGCGAAATCGTGGAGGACTTTCTTCTTATTTTATCATATTGACCTGCAATTTTTATCGGACACTCGGTCTTGTGAACTTGATATATCATGCCGGACCGGATCAAAATTTACCGGAAATGTCCGACGGTCCGACGGCTTTCGCGACCTCTGCTAGTGTAATAAACAGTGCATTTTTGTCTACCTTGATAAGTCTGTGGAAACACCTATTGCAGCGATGTTCACAATCAGCATTCATTTCGGCCTGGTTACAACATTATATAAAATTTTGACATTACAATTCGTACACAACAATGCTTCTGTTTGAAAACACAGAAAAAAATCACAAGATTTAAATACGTTTCATTGTTGTATTCATACCAAAGTTTACCCTGAATCCCTGAAAAAAAAAAGACATACCCTTCCCGCGGGCACCTGAGAAACTGTTCATGCCCTTATTGTCTTGTGAAAGTTTATGGCAAAATATATTGTTTTCAGTTTCACTTTAACTGAACAAAATTATAAAATGGAAAAAGGAAAGAAGCTCGCATTGCTGAATGAAATGCTGTTATTCGGTTAATACAAATACATTTACAATCCTTTTAAATCAAATGCATGATTTTTTTTTTAATTTTTAGCTGGCCGACAAAGGTAAATTAATCTAAATATCCACTTGGTTGGTTAAAAAAACCAACACAACTTAACATTTTTTTTAAATTAAATCAAACCAACTACATTATCGGGAATTATTGATGTATTCGGAAAGGATCAATACATTAATACGTCAAGGGCACACATCAGTTTATATCCCCTTTTGAACTTAAAACTTGCATGCAAGATACTCTTATAAATTGATTCCATACCTCATGTTTAAGTTTTTATTTGGATGTAAATGAGATGTGGAACCAAAATTTGTAGTCCTGTTTGACGCCATATAACCTATACTGTGTTGGTGCGCCGTAAAACCCAAATAAATAAATAAATAAATAAATTGTTTTATTATAACATGTATGTATTGTTTCTTCAGACAAAAATACCAATTTGGTGACCCGAGTTCTTAATAAACTTTGAATATTGAAAGAAGAAGCACGGGTGGCTATCATTTTTATTTCATATTTTAACTTGTGATACATTAATCTATAAATATGTAAAGTTATAGAAAAATCTGTTCGCTAGAAATAATTGTGAAAAACATCTTGAAAAACGAATTGAACGATATTTGGGTGCAGTCTAAAAAATGTGAACAGCTTATATAATACAACATAGGCACATAGCGGCTCGTCCAATATGGTTTTCTCAGCTGGGTACTCGTCCAAATATATCTCCGTATTGTACAGAACAATGTTAAATAATCTAATAATATTAGACAATATTATACGCCATAATGGATTTCCAATTGGAACCAGACGCAGATGTTTCTTCAATCATTTGGCGGGAAAACTGCACGTGGCTTCCATGTTACTCCTTTTAGTATTGACCGCGTGTTAACAACTTAACATCACATTTAGTATTTGCGTTGTATTTTCGTAATATCGGGCTATCTTCTACCTTATAATGGATTTCCAA
Source organism: Mercenaria mercenaria (assembly GCF_021730395.1). Taxonomy (NCBI): domain Eukaryota; kingdom Metazoa; phylum Mollusca; class Bivalvia; order Venerida; family Veneridae; genus Mercenaria; species Mercenaria mercenaria. The sequence goes on from NW_026463405.1 coordinate 47,821, forward strand.
ATTGAACTGGAAGCAGACGTTTCTTCAATTATTTTGGCGGGAAAACTGCACGTGCCTTCCATGATGCTCCTTTGGTATTGATCGTGTGTTTACAGAAAATTTAGTATTTGCGTTATATTTTCGTGTCAGCAGCTATAATAAATTTTCATGGAAGTGTAAACAAAATATTCTTCAACCAAATGAGAATGCATGCTTCAGGGCTTGAATCTATTTCGTTTCTGTAAGCCAGTGACCGTTTCTGAAATGGTTGAGTTCATAGTATTTTTCATTCGAGTGTGCTTAATATTTCATTGATGTTAGAAAAAAAAAATACCGACCCAGAAGTAATGGGTCGGAAATGGCAAACAAACATATTTAAGGGTGGTCTTGAAATGCGAAATGATTACTTGCAGGCTTAATTGTCTGACTTGTAAGACTTATCGACTGAAAAAGCACATGACTGCTGCACAATAAACAATTATAACATAGTCAAACATAAACACTCATTATAAGAGAAGTGAGACATTTTACACTCAAATGTTCTCACTTTTATTTTTCATAAAATTTGATGTACAGCAAAACCTGTCTGTAGAATGATATTCCGTTGTAACTTTTCGCCCGCAATTCTTATCAAATTTAGACGCATAAATTTCAGAGGCTGTTTGGCTCAATTTATATTCAATTTTTATATGTGAAACGACTTAAGAAAACTAAAATTATCTAGTTGATCGACACTGAATGCGGGTTAAGCCCGCCCACGTGGCATACAACTAAGTTGTTTTTAACTCGACTATACGAAGTATGGAGAGCTGTCCTACTCGACCTCGGTTAAAGTTTTGATGCGCTTTCCTTATATCTCTGTAATTGCTTGAGAGATTGGACTGAAACTTAAAATAGTTATTCATTCCTTATCATCATCCACATCATGTGGCACAAGGGTCTGGTCATAAGTCTCGCACCAATATTTCATGAATTATCCCCTCTCCTTTTACTTAGAATTTCAGGTGATATTTTTGGTGCACTTTCGCTCTATCTCAGTTATTATTAAATGGATTTCATTCAAAGTTAAAACAATCATCCCACATCATAATCCACATCATATGACACTAGGCTCATAACTCTGGTACTATTTTATCTTGAATTATGCCCCTTTTTACTTTGGATTTTAGGTTAATTTTGATGCATTTTCATTAATCTCTGTCACCGCACAAGGGATTTTATTCAAACATAAAGTATTTATTCTACATCATCATGCACAGCATATGACTCAAGAATAACATCTCTTGCACAGTATTTCATTAATTAATCCCCTTTTTACTTAAATTTTCAGATTAAAGTTTTGGCGCCCTTTCACTTGACACAAGGGACATAACTCTGGTACCGTACCAATATTCAGTTCGGATCAATGTATATAGTGAATGTAAAAAAGTAAGAAACAATTAATGCAAGATGAGGTAATATTCTCAACTATTATGATAATGTCTTCTTTACTTGCAGAAATTTAAATGACAGTATTGACTGGAGTTTGAATTACTCAAAGGGAAAAAGACAAAACAGTCAAAAAAAAAAACAGTCGTCCATCTTTCATCCGGCATATATCCATAGGTGTTGGATAAAAAGCGAACTTATGGAGCCGAAATGAAGTACTTGTGGAAATTATTTTTGAAGGTAAAGTTTGTATTTTAACAGCGTCAAACGGAATACATTAGAGAAATATATTTATAAAATTAATTAAACTTAACTATGAAGAAGAACAAACGTTCCCGGCGGAACTCGAACCAAAAATGCAATAACCAAATTTTATAATGTAGTATGCTTATAAATATTCTCCATTTTGCTACTTGTTCGTGTCTGCCGGTCTGTCTCTATTATATCTTCAAATGTATCAATCAGTTTATCAATCCATACGTCCGTTCGCACATCAATCCATTTGTGAAGTCACCATATACGTCGAACTCTACATACATTTGCCAATTTTTGTTTTACTTTGTTTTTTTTGTTGTTGAATGTTCCAAGTGGTTACAGAGCGACTTCAGAACTTAGATACTGGAGAACCTATGATAACAACCTGCACATCACGAACTGCACTGTAATAACGCGGTTTAATGACGAACATGTTGTTGTGACAATAACTTTTCAACTCGAGTGGTGAGAGATAGAAATTGGCTAGCTTTTGTTGTCAAGTAAAAAGGGGAAATAAAAATAGGCTGCGTACTTCCGTCCGAATGACTTTATACTGGTTGGAGCGTTCGCTTGTGAATCGAGCGGTCATAGGTTTGGTGTCCGGTACAGTCACTCTATCCGTGACTAATATTTTTCAATGGGACAGTTGTAAGTTACTGTGGGAAAGAGTTTAGTGCTTGTAAAAAATGAAATGTTGTCGAAAACGGGCGTAAAACCAAAAAATAAACAATAATTATTCCCGGTTAATTCTAACTATTATGTTGATCGAACTATGCACAGTCAAAACGAAATGAAGTTAATGTGTACGGGCATGAAATAAATAAGTTATTGCACGTGCGCAATTGATAACTATTATTTGTGTTGGGTTTACGCCGTTTCTCAGCAACATTAAATTTACACAGCCTGTCTTTATAGTTTCTAACCAGTAGACACTCCATAAAAAAGACAAATTTCTCACTTCATGGAACGCTGTAGCTGGTCGAGCTTGAACTAACAGCTCCAGATTCCGGGGGAAAATTGTTATTTAAATTCCCAACTTTCATTGTAGCGTGAAATGGACTTGATAGTCAAGGAATTTTATAATCTTATTCTGTTCAAAAACATTTCAGGAACATCTTCAGAAAATTCAAATTAAAAAAAATGCTATGGAGGAGAGAACGAGCAGTAAAATGAGCCGCGCCATGGGAAAACCAACATAGTGCGTTTGCGACCAGCATGGATCCAGACCAGCCTGTTCGCTTTCAAAGCCTATTGCAATTAAAGAGACTGTTAGCGAACAGCTTGGATCCTGACCAGACTGCGCGGATGTTGGTTTTCTCATGGTGCGGCTCAAATGTTTAATAAGAAGTATCTTATTTTTACATTACGCTTTTTTTGTACGTAACATGCATTCATGTATACAAGTATGACAATAAGAATCGGAAAGAATACAAAATTAGAATACGCTTAAAATGAAATTTATGTTGTAGTAAACTTTTTTGGGGATTAACTTATTTTTCTCTAAAATACAAACAGTTTTTTTTTGTGTGAAATTTTGATGCCCAAATTATTGCGCGTGAAAATGGGGGTAGGGAAAAAGTTAAGATAATATAGCGAAAACGAAGTCGGAGACCTCCGATCCTTTTCGCTCATTTTGCAGTAAAATAAATTGATATGATAACTATTTTTTTTTTAAATCTATGGACCAGTTGCTACACACTATTTAGTCATTCCGCTCGCAAACAATAATTTCGTAGAAAGATTTTGGCATGATTTTTGCATAGAGTAAGCATTCCTTCGGGGAATAGTCGGAGTGCATGTTTGAAAATTACATGACCGTATATGCCATACTGTTTTTAGCTCACCTGAGCAATGCTCAGGGTAAGATATTGTGATCACGCTGTGACCGTCGTGCGTGCGTCCGTGGTCAACAATTGTGTTTAAAAGACATCTCCTCCATAAGCACTGAATGGATTTTGATGAAACTTGGCATGAATGGTCCTCTACCAAAGTTATTCAAACGGTTCCGCTTGGTTGCACACAGGGGCACTAGAGCTAAAACAGAAAAATCTTCAAACGACATCTCCTAAAACGATGGTCCGATTTTGAAATAATTTACACAAAATGGGCCTTATATCACCTCGTCAAGATCAGTAGGGCTGCTGGATTAGACGACCCCTAATGTTTTTGGGGTCGCTCCGTCAAAGGTCAAGGTCACAGGGGCCTGAACATTGAAAATCATTTCCGATCAATAACTTGAGTACCACTTGACCCAGAATATTGAAACTTCATAGGATGATTGTACATGCAAAGGAGATGACTCCTATTGATTTTGGGTTCACTCTGTTAAAGGTCAAGGTCACAGGGGCCTGAACATTTAAAACCGTTTCCGGTCAGTAACTTTAGAACCACTTGACCCAGAATGTTGAAACTTCATAGGATGATTGGTCATGCAGGGTAGATGACCCCTATCAATTTTGGGGTCACTCTGTTAAAGGTCAAGGTCACAGGGGCCTGAACATGGAAAACCGTTTCCGATCAATAACTTGAGAACCTCTCGACCCAGAATGTTGAAACTTCATAGGATGATCGTTCATGCAGAGTATATGACCATTATTGTTTTTGGGGTCAATCCGTTAAAGGTCAAGGTCACAGGGGCATAACCATTGATTACAATTTCCGATCAATAACTTGAGAACCTCTTGATCCAGAATGTTGAAACTGAACATGCAGAGTAGATGACCCGTATCGATTTTGGGGTCACTCTGTTAAAGGTCAAGGTCACAGGAGCCTGAACATGGAAAACAATTTCCGATCAATAACTTGAGAACCACTTGACCCAGAATGTTGAAACTTTATAGGATGATTGAACATGCAGAGTAGATGACCCCTACTGATTTTTGGGTCAGTCCATTAAAGGTCAAGGTCACAGGGGCCTGGTCATGTAAAATCATTTCCGGAAAATAACTTGAGAACCACTTGACCTAGAATGTTGAAACTTAATAGGATGATTAGACATGCAGAGTAGATGACCCCTATTTATTTTGAGGTCACTTGATCAAAGGTCAAGGTCACAGCAGCCTGAACAGTGACTTGAGAACCACTAGGCCAAGAGTGTTGAAACTTAGCGGGTGACTGGACATGCCAAGTAGATGATCCCTATTGCAGCCAACCATCAGTGTCTCTTTGACTTTCGCTCCTGACCACTACTGACTTCTTGCCCATAGGACTTTGCAATGGGGGAGACATGCGCTTTTTTTACAAAAGCAATTTCTAGTTTTATTATGCTTTGTGCTTAGTATACTTCAGGTTTAAAGGGATGACTCGTTTTCAAACATGAAATTAAAAATAACGCTCGGAAATTAAAAGATGGATGTTGCCACTTTTACGCTGATTTCATTGTAATATTACTGATTTTATAATTTCAGGGAAAGTTACCAAGAACCAGGCGCAACAGGATTGTTGAAGGATACAGAAAATAACTTACTGTATTACTACCACCACTTAGATGTTTGCCGACATCTGTCAAAAAATGAAACATTTCAGGAGCTCTAAAGAATTGTGAATTTAACTTAATCATAATGCATCTGAATGGACATATATTTGATATTTGTTCAGTGGTATTCAGATGCAGACGATGGTGCAGAATACTGTGATTGTAATGCTAAGGACTGCTTCATGAGTAGTTGATACATGAGATTATTCCGAATACATTTACAGACATATGTCATTTAGTGCAAACATTTTGTAGTGAGTTACACAGGATTATGTCTTCCATGATTTATTTGCATTAATATGCAGAAGAAAAAAACTGATCATAAGATGCATAGTTTTATTCAAAATCAGAGACATTTTCTTACTGTCACCAAGTTGTTACACTTGAAATTATTTTCATGTTATTTTTTTTGAAAGCATCGTTTATAGACATATCTTTGGTACTTTAAAAGACAATGACTTGAAATTAAAAATGTTTCTTTATAATCATCATCTGCGTGTGTGGTTACAATCACAATAATTCTAATTGTATTTCTTGGCAGAGTTATGCCCCTTTCATACTTAAAATCAAAATTAAAAATAAAGAATGTCAGTACACCTTCTTTACTTGACCTTTAACCCCTCTGTGTAGTAGGGGCTTTTCATATATTGGTGTATCTTCCTTTTAAAGTAGAGGTCTCTTATTGAGACATTAATTTTATTTATTTTACTGTCAAATTGCGAATAGTGGAGCGTGCTGTCTTACCGACAGCTCTTGTTATTTTCACCCTTATACGTTATCACGATGTTGACAGGCACAATGCCTGTGAAGTTTCTCTGAAGTTATGGCCATTGAATTTCTCAGATTTGCTAAAGTTGACCAGACTTGAGCAGTTCTTATCCTTTGTTCACCAAACTTGACTACTATGCTTGCAGGCATAATATCTCAAAATAGTTCTATAACTAGCTGGATATTCTCAGTTATGGCCCTTCAGTTACTACGAAAAATGACAGTACCTTAGCCAAAATTTTGTCAGCTCATTATCTGGATATTCCCAGCTATGGCCCTTCAGTTACTACGAAAATGACAGTACCTTAGTCAAAATTTTGTCAGCTCATTATCTTTGTACTCTAAACATCGCTCTAAATCTCTTGCCTTGAATTAATCAAAATTTTAAAAATGTTACATCTGTCTCAGAATTCTGAATAAGGGGTTTATTTTGGCGGTTTGGTTCTGTTGTTTATTTTCGTATCAAATGTCAGGTATCACTATATAAATCTAAACTTGATAGTCCTTTGAATAGAGATGTGTTATAAACATTAAATAAATTTCGTAGAAGCAAGATTTGAGTTGCATTTATACAGTGTTCGAGTGAAAAATATGTACTGTAGAAGTTTGAACACTTTATCTCATGCTTCAGAATAGGGCGGAAAAGAGAAAACTTTTGACAAATGGAAATTATTATTTATAAATATATCGATCGTTGCTAAATTTGCGATGATAATTTGCTATGATTTCTTTCATAGTCAGAAACATCAATGTTTAAATACAGCTTGGATACCAGTAATGAATACTTACCCAATATGAAGGAATCAAATGCGTTGTAATAAGAAAGGACACGCTTAATCAATATCATACTGAAAAGTTGATTCTAATACGCTTGTTGCTGTTAAAACACGCTTACGCTAAATAACGTATGTGTACATGCGATGACGTTAATATTTTTGTTGCAACCAAGAAAGAGCGCTATTACATTTTATCTACTGACTTAGATTAAGGGCATATTACACTCGAAAAAATATATAGCAAAATCGTCTTTTGCTAAAATTAATACACTCATACGTCGCGAGAATAATTCACTTGGGCTACGATCTCGTGAAATTAGAGGCTATAACCAATCTAATTGCTGAAATAAACAGATACTTGAAAAGAAACTGTATCATGTATCAGAAGGTCAAAATTAATTACGCCAAATATGTTTAACCCAATTATTAAAAAAAATCCAAAACTAAAGCAATCCCCATACGCCAACCAAGTATTGAAATATACCTCCTATTGAAAATTAGCTATTCAGGAATGTCTAACACAGTTCCTGACATTAGCCTTTCCAGAATATATCTGATCCAGAACGGAGGTTTTCGTTTGAGACTGTCTATCCCAAACAGTCTGGTTAGTCAATTCAGATCATGCGTGTTAGTCATTTTGGAAACGTCTTACCCAGACAGGTGGGTTAGTCATCCCAGAACGTCTAACTCAAACAGAAGGATTAGTCATTCCAGATTGTCTAATTCAGACAGGCGGGTTAGTCATTCCTGAACGTCTATCTTAGTCATTCCTGAACGTCTAACTCAGACAGGCGGGTTAGTCATTCCAGAACGTCTAACTTAGACAGGCGATTTAGTCATTCCGGAACGTCTAACTTAGTCATTCCTGAACGTCTATCTTAGTCATTCCTGAACGTCTAACTCAGACAGGCGGGTTAGTCATTCCAGAACGTCTAACTTAGACAGGCGATTAAGTCATTCCGGAACGTCTAACTTAGTCATTCCTGAACGTCTAACTCAAAACAGAAGGATTAGTCATTCCAGAATGTCTAACTTAGTCATTCCTGAACGTCTAACAACATGCAACGACGGATGCCCCATTAGCGATGCTCACTCCTGTGATTAAGACCGACAGAGTTATCTAAATTACCAGATGCGGAGAAGCGGTAAGTAAAGGACGACTTGGTATATCCTTAGAGCAATACTGATTCATGAAATTGAACTGTAAACACTAAGCAGTTGGTTTTTGTTTCCAGTCAGCCTCGACACTATAGGCAATAGGAAAGCAGTTTTACCACGGAATCTTGTTAGTTATTACGGAAGATAGGGGAGACATTTCTGTTCTCTTTATTAGTGCAATTATATAAGAAATACCACTTATAGGCTGTTCAAAACACAAAACGCCTGAAGTCTAGATTTAATAATAAGTCCAGACTTAAATAATATGCTGTTCAAATGTCATAAACTCTGTGATATAAGACTTTATTCTACAGAATTGGATAATAAATGTTAAACACAAAGGTAAAAGTATAAAAGGCAGACAAGCTCAGAAAATGTCTACTTGAAACTTTGAACATTTGTTCTCTAGTATGACAGAATTCAGTGTGTAAAATTTTGTAAATTTTTATCAAGTAATTACTGCTCTTCTGAAAAAAAGTTTTTTGTTGTCTGCTAGAAATTCAAATTTACCTCTACTTGTTAAAGCCAGCCCACATAAAGTTTATGACCGCCCTTTCAGCCAATAACAGAATAGGGAAGTTTACATGAGTAAAATCTTCTGACAGATGGCGGGAGATGAAACAAATAACTCCATTCAGCATTTAGATAAAGAAAAGAAATAACATCTTCTGCTTTTTATATAAACAATCTAGATTTACTCCATAAATGATAATTCACTTTCTGATTTAAACTTCAAAATGTTGAGCGCAGTACTTCCACTGTTAGATATCACATTGCTCACATATTCAACATTTGTTCCACTCAATTATCAAGAGTAATCCCCTGCATCCCTGTATTGCACACATTACAGTAATTAGCTACACCACTTGAAAGCTGTAGATAAAAGATATTTATATCTAGTTCTCAAAACATCGGGTTGACCCATTAGGTTAGAAGGTTATTTGACTGCTTCAATATTGACCTACTTCAAACAAATGAATTGTAACTGTATAATTTGAAACTGCTACAGTAAAAATATATAGCTCTTACAACAGATTAGTATTTTTGGTATATTGAAATTAGTACTTCATAAAATTAGCTGGACTGATTACTCTGATGTACCTACATTACAAAATGGGTATTCTGGTCACTGTGATAAGCTGAACTAATGCATTGCCAGGATATTTAATCACCAGATGTATGTTTTAGTGCAGTTTGTTAGTATTTACATGTATATGGATATCAGAGCCAGTAGTTTCTAAATTCAATTTCCGGGAGATGGAAATGTATAAACAAATAATTGTTCAAACATTCATTATGTAACACACACTGACCTGTTATAATTCTGAGAGATTCAACAATTCTATGGAATATGATTATAAGAATTGTGTAAGTAAGCAAAAATATTTCCACATTTTAATATTTATTCCTGTGTACCATTGCTCTGATACTGATACAAAAGCAAAGTTAAGTTTAAACTTCTTAACTTCATCCAACCATGTAAATTAGTAGTATTTAAACAATGGAAAATAGTTGTAGATACCCTGGTAGATACATAGTATTTTTAATTTGTGGATGAATATTTACTACAATTTATTCAGATCTGAAAACTAGTTGTTCTTCTATATACAAAAACAAATGTGGTTCTTTTACTAGAGATAAAGTTTCAGTGTTATCACCCATCATCTGTCAGATAAGCCCAGCCTACTCTCTAAATATGCTTAATGTCTTTACCACCGCTATATCAGCCAGGAAGGACCCGGCGTTTAAGCCGAAAATGACAAAGTTCATCAAATGTTCCCGACGGCGTGCCCGTTGGGGAAGAACTTTGTTTTTAATATTCGATTAGGCAATACTACTTATTAAAAGAAATTTCAATTTGATACTTTACTTTTAACGCTTTTAATAATAAAAAGAAATTGATGTATTGTTAGAAAAACTGCGACCAAGATTAGCCGGTATTTATTCAAGTGAACACTGGTAGACGCATGACAGTGCGATACGACATTATGAAAATGTCGCTTCATATTTTCGAGTGTCACTTCGCGTGTCGTGTATCGTTTGGAATTGTCGCGCGTCGACCCTCACCCAAACCCGCGACACACGACATACGATACGACAATTTGAAAATGTCTCTTCGCGTTGTCGAGCGTTTTTTGTGATTATCGCATGTCGTTTGATAATGTCGCCGTCGCGTTTGCAGGGTCTAAACACGACAACGCGAAGTGACATCGCGATATTACGAAGTGACATAGCGACAATGTGATACGACGCTCGACAACGCGAAGTGACATCGCGATAATCGTGCTTTTGAAAGGCGACATTTTAAAGTGGATATCGCAACATTGTCGTTTGGGATTGTCGCCGTCGTTTGCGATTGTCGGGTGTCACTTCGTAATGTCGCTATGTCACGTCACATTATAAATGGCCCCGACTGGATTCCGTAGTTCATTGTACAAGGAGTTAGCAAACAAATTCCATATAGATAGAACTTATAAAAAGAACAAAATAACCTTTATAACAAATTGATTTACCATGTCTTCAACTAGGTCATTTTGCTAAAAGTATACTAGAATATTGTAATTTATTTGACTGACCTACAAGTGGATTGTTTCATTGTCTTTGTGCTATCAATCTCCTCGATGAAAAGCTGATTATTGTGTATAATATCTCAAGTTGACACCTTGATCAAGACCAGATCGTCTCCCGACCAAAAGACTTTAACGTACCGTTATGAGAGGCAGAAAATTGATATCGTATAGCAAAACATACATATATTAAAAGCGGGACCTCCGTGGCCGAGTGGTTAAGGTCGCTGACTTCAAATCACTTGCCCCTCATCGATGTGGGTTCGAGCCCCACTCGGGGCGTTGAATTCTTCATGTGAGGAAAATTTCCAGCTGGCTTACGAAAGGTCGGTAGTTCTACCCAGGTGCCCGCTCGTGATGAAATAATGCACGGAGGGGCACTTGGGGTCTTCCACCACCATCAAAGCAAGCTGGAAAGTCGCCATATGACCAAAAATGTGTCGGTGCGACGTTAAACCCAACCAAAAAAAGAACAGATTAAAAGCAATCATAGCCAAAGATCAAATGATTAGACGTTTGACTCAATCAATAGATCCTAGATACAAATCCTGGTCCAGACACAGGATTCTGAGATGTTCTTGGGTGTCTCCCATTCAAATAGCACGCCAGTCCTGGTTCTTATTGGTTTCTGGAGTTTTCTCAAACCCAGTTCCTCTGGCCAGGCCGCTCTATAACCACACTGGCAGGGAATTGGCGTCATTAAATTGTTTGTGTAAATGTATATATGAATGTCAACTCGCCCGCTTAGCTCAATAGGGAGAGGGTATATGCATCTGAAATAATTCGTCCACCACCTCTGATTCATGTGGGCATTTACTAGTGGAGAACAGGTTTGTACTGGTACCGAATCCAGGAACGAAGGTGCCGTATCATAAGTGAAATACTGTTGCAAAAACGGCGTTAAACAAAAACAAACATGCATGAATGCCAATCACCCATCCAGTCACTCGCTTAACTCAGTTGGTCGTGAGTTCGATCTCTGACCTGAAGGTGTATTCTTCGTGCCAATTTGAATAAGAAACATCGTGTCAGAGGTCTTTCTATCATTCAACTCTTGCGTAGAAATAACACTGACTGATTAGGTTAGCTGTCCGCCGTTACATAACTGAGATACTGTGGAAGATAGTGCTAAATGATAAAAGCAAAAAAAACAAAAAAACAAAAAACAAAAGAAACAACAACAAAGCAAAGTACCTTTGAACACGTTTATTATAGTATCATGTAATGTAGCTACAAAGACGCAAAACACATCTTATTCTTACAGTGATATTATTATATTTTAAATTGAAGAGAACTTCTAAAACCATATACCGTATATGCTGAGATCAGTTTCTAGAAAGCAATAACTAAACGTAAAACAGGTAGTTGAATTTTAGATACAACACAATTTTGCTAAATTAGCAAAAACTACATATTGATTAAGAATTTGACTGGGGCAGTTTGTCGAGACATATAACGACGCAGGAGTCTTGCATATTTGTGCTATTTTCATATGCTTAACCTTTAGCCTGCTGTCCTGCACTATTCGCTATTCAGTCAATACATTTTCAGTGAACAAGCTTTGAAATAATAAATGGTACTGCCCAAATTGAATAATAGACCAGTTCATTTTAGAAATTCAGCAGGGTAAAGGATAATTGTTACGCAATGATTTCCATATGCAAGATTGATTTCACTGTAGCGGTAGTAAGTTTAAACATCCTATCAATATAGAACATTATTAAGAACACGATAATTACGTAAATTCCTCATAAAAAATCTTATATTGAATTTTTGGAGTTTGATATATGTATGTTCGGATGCGTACATATTAGACATATTCAAAATTAGATAAATAAAACAAGAGGATCATGTTGACCCTATATCGCTCACTTGTAAACTTGGCCTTGGAATCATCAAGATAAACATTCTGACCAAGTTTCACGAAGATATGGACATAAATGTGGCCTCTACAGTGTTAACAAACGTTTCCTTTGATTTGACTGATGACCTAGTTTTGACCCCACATACCCGAGATTCGAACCTGGCCTAAAGATCATCAAGATAACATTCTTACCAAGTTTCATGGAAAAGGGGTCATAAATAAGACCTCTGGAGTGTTAACAAGCTTTTCCTTTAATTTGAGTGGGCGACCGAGTTTTTGACCTTACATGATCCAGTTTCGAAATTTTCCTAGGAATCATCAAGGTATACATTTTGACCAAGTTTCATGAAGATAGGATAATAAATGTGGCCTCAACAATGTTATCAAGCTTTACTTTTGATTTGACCGAGTGACCTAGATTTGACCCAATATGACATATTTTTTACTTTTCATAGGAATTATCAAGATAATCATTCTAAGCATGTTTTATGAAGGTAGGGTGATAAATGTGGCCTCTGGGGTGTTAACAAGCTTTTCCTTCTAACTGACCTGTCTAATTTGTCCTAGAGATCATCAAGATAAACATTCTGTGCAAGTTTATATCAAATCAAACCATAAATGAAACCTCTATATAGCTGAAAGGGTCAAAATAGAAAATTTTGCCCTTTTTAGGGGCAGTAACACAAGAACCCATGATGGAATCTAGCCGGTTTTCGAAAGGAACTGAGATCTTATTGTGACTTAGTAATATGTGTTGTTATATTTTCTTGACCTTTGGGATCATGAAGTACATTCAACATATTTGTTACAGTTCTGCTTACGTTGTAGTAGGGTGCATGAAAGGTGTTGCATTTTCATTACCTCTCATGAACAGACTCAATCAAACCGAGTCTGCTATTATTATTCTTGGTTGCATTCTTTGCTTTCAAATGATCTTTTTACAGATTTTATTTAGTTGCTGTAAGTATGAAACAAAAATGAATGTAAAATGTCAACTCTATCGTGTTCACAAGGTAAAAATTAACAAATTTTGGACCTTTCAAGGGTCAACCAGGGGCCGTAACTCCGGAACCTATTATTGAATCTGACTGATTTATCATGAAATGTAAGATCTATTTTGTTTAAGATATTTTGCAAGTTTGTATCAATCAATTTCAACTATAAATGAAGTCTTTATTATGGCTGTAAAAACCAAAATAGCAAATGTTTACCCTTTAAGGACCCATAACTCTGTAACCCATAATGGGATCTGACCTGTTTTCGACAGGAAATGAAATATTATGCCAATACCAGTTGTGCGCATATTTGGTTAAAATCAGTTGCAATATGTTGTCTCTATCGTGTTCACAAGAAATTGTGACCGGACAACGGACGGACGGACGAAGGACGATCACAAAAGCTCACCTTGTCACTCTGTGACAGCTGAGCTAATAAAATAAATACAACTATGACAGAAAAAAAAACTTAAAAAAGGGAATGCATTGGAATGGTCCGTGGAACAAATACCAAAGAGGAGTTCAAGGCAATCAACACTTCACTCCTACTCCTATCCGTGTTCCCCGCCAGATTGATCCCTAACACACGTAAGATAACAAACTTAAGACAGAATAAAAATCTCAAGTAATTATAAATGAACAAAAGCTTTAGAATCATAACAACATCAACTTAATTTCTTTTCAGAAACAGAGCGATAATCAACAAATCAATAGACGAACCACTAATAAGGCAAATACCAAATCAAGCCTCGTTTGGGGAGATGTGTATCATTGAGACTAACATGTTCCGTCAGACACTCGAATGGGAAAGCGAAATAACGGAGCTTGGTACCACGCATGCTGTAAGATTTTTGTTTTTAATAGCAAACGAATCATGTTTTAAGTCCTGACATTTAATTAAGGCAGTTCTGCACGTTCGGAACAAAACCTTTTCCACACAGTAGAATTTGATTATCAAACTCTGATGTTTTTCCAAAACTTCAAAATATACTAAGAAAATACGGAAAATAAAAAAGATAGGGTCGTGTGCTTGCTTGTTTTTCTTTCGCTATTTGGACTGATGTGAAAAATAAATGATCTCACACGTTTTTAATATTGAAGTCTACGGGAAAATTACAATTTTGTTAACATTTTGCGTTGAGAATAGATTTTTGTCTAGGATGTAGAGTTTAATTAAACATCTCTCCGTCGTAAATAAACATTTACCACGTTTAAAAGGGTGAAATAAAATGTATAGGTCCGTGTGCTTGTTTTTGAGATAGTTGCCATGGTTAAAATATCCGCGCATTTTAAGCTAATTTTAACACATGTTTTGGAATTTAACGTGTCAGATATTTTGATTAGACAGTAATGTTGCCATTGTAAAAATGTTTTCACCGGTTGTCATTTGTTCATGAAATGATTTTCATTTCCGTGCGCCGAATCCAGAATTTACTCTACGATTTCCGAATAAATGACGTTACGCCATTACGTCCGGTTTATCAAACGTGCAGAACTACCTTTAACAATTTTATGTCAATTTTTCGACGTCGGCAAGTTCTCATCGCTAAATGACAATAATTTTAAGTAGTATGGCTGATGAAGAAAATGATATATATGAAGAAATAAATGCAGCACATTTTAAAGAGATATAACATACAATAAATTAATTATATCGGATCGTTCTAATTCTTGTAGTAACGACATTGAATTTGATCAGCTGTAAAATAAGTTATAGTACGACATTCAGTTAACCATACAACTTTTACAAGATTCAGTGCTAGTACTTATTTTTTCTTCGCAAATAAGACAACTTTCTGACAAGAATACGAGATAACTCCATGAGGAACGACTTTAGACAATCATGTCTCGCCAGACATACGTCGCTCTAAGCGATCGCACTCGCTACATTGTGCGTGAAATTAGCCAGAGCAGCCAGAGTAGCCAGAGTTCAGTCATAGTTTAGCCAGGGTAGCCAGAGCTCAGCCAGAGTTTAGCAAGAGTAGCCAGAGTTCAGCCAGAGAAGTCACAACTCTGGTTACACTGGCTGGCCAGAGTAGCCAGAGTTCAGCCAGAGTAGCCAGAGTTTCTAGGATGTTAAAATGTTTTGGCTACTCTGGTCAGCCTTAGTATCCAGAATAGCCTGAGTCACCTGGATTTTATTTGCTCTGGTTAGTCTGGCTGGCCAGAGTAGCCAGACTTTCTAGGATTTTAATAGTAGCCAGAGTAACCTGGTTCAAAAAACATTTTCCGTCTTAGCTGAGTTTTATTATGAAACTTAGTATGTCATTTCTATCTGAATAGTATGTTTAAACTGAATTTCAAGTTAATTACTATTTTCAAGTGGCTATTTCGAGTAGCCGGAGTAGCTAGAGTAGCAAGAACTCTGGTTATTTTGGAGTAGCCAGAGTAGCCAGAGTTCAGCAGTACCTGGCAGAAGTCCATTTTATGAATCACTTGATACATAAAACTAAAAAAAAAAATCAACCTTGAGAGAACCACACCTTCTCACACCTTTCCAATATACACGTAGCTTCCGTTCCAAACATAGCTGTGAGGCTCAACTGTTATTCTTTACACAAGAAACTTTTGAAATCTCCAATCTTGAAACACAAACAGGTCTCATTGTAATGGATTTCTCAAAAGCTTTCGACAAGATCGATCATCAACTCCTTCTCTATAAAATCGTGAAACTTTGTGTCAACAGAATCTCTCTATCCTGTATTCAATATTTCCTTAGTAACCGTTCTCAATCTGTAGTAGTTGAAGGCTCACACTCTTTACCAGTTCTATCAGGGGGTTCCTCAAGGTTCAGTGTTGGGTCCTTGTCTCTTCCTTTGTTTTATCAATGACCTTCCTGACTCGGTTAAAGGTAGAATACGCTTATTTGCTGATGACACTAGGAATAAGGTCAGTAATTCGGTCGAAAATGTGCTTCCGTGGTGTAGTTGAAAGAAGTCCATAATAAATATATCCTAATTTTCCCATTTTCTGCGCAAATTCGTGTAGAACGAGTGCTTTAATCACACTTTTTCGCTACTAGAATATATTCTGCATGAAATGAGACGGTTTTCATGTTCATACAACCCACATGGCAAGTTTTCCGAAACCGGAAGTAGGTGTTTATTGCGCGGTGGAGAGCAAATATGCGCCATTTTTAGGGTAGCAGACCACAACTGACTGGCATTTCACTAGGAACTATTCAACCCCCTATTTTCTTTTCATTTTTTCGTTAATTTGTGATAGAACTTTCATGAAAAATTGGTGCAGGAAAAATGATGTTCTCTAAAGATACGTAAAGACGACATGAATTTGCCGTTTTTATATGAAACAAAGAAGGATTTGAATTACTGACCATTAACCACTATCATAAAACTCAACAGAGACTCGTTAATAGACTCTTACAAAGTTCAAGATGATTTGACAAAATTAGTAGAATGGGAACGTAATTGGTCTATGGAATTCAATCCTGATAAATGCGAAGTAATAGGAATCTCAAAAAACAAAAAAGAGAAAAAATATCATCTTTCCACATAAATTACTTAATCAAGAACTAAAAACTGCAGAAAATGCTAAATATTTTGGGATTACTATTAGTGATGTCTTAACACATATTGAAATTACATCTTCAAAAGCTAGTAAGACTCTCAGATTTATAAAAAAATATGTACAATGTAATAACAATTATATTAAAGAAACTGCCTAAAAACATACGTTCGCCCACAATTAGAATACTGTAACACCATATTGCATCCATTGCAGAAAAAACTTAGTATATGAGATTATTATCATTATTATATTATTATCATAATCATCATCATCATTATTATTATTATTATTATTATTAATCCAGATTTGTTGAGCGCCCGTTTAATATAAAATATACGTTCAATGGCGTTTAACGATTAAACATGTGACATATCGCAGATATGTAGGAAAATCACAAAAACATGGCATATGCAATATCAAAACTGAAACTGAATGAGTTGATTAATTGTTATTTGTACAACATTATTCGGGATGCATGTATTCTTCTATGTTCTAGTGTCTGCCATTTAACTTTCCAGCATTGATGTTACGCTGCTTTGGTATGAGTAGCCAGAACATGTTAAAATCCTAATAAAGTCTTGTTTACTCTGGTTGAACTCTGCTTACTCTGGCCGGCCAGAGTAACCGGAGTTCTGGCTACTCTGGCTACTATATATAGCCAGTTGAAAATAGTTATTAACTTGAAATTCAGTTTTAAACATGCCATTTAGAAAGAAATAACATATTAAAGTTCAAGATCGAATTCAGCTAAGACTGAAAATGTTTTGCGAACACGGGACCTGCTTACTCTGGCTACTCTGGCTACTTTGGCTGACCAGAGTAGCCAGAACGTGTTAAAACCCTAGAAACTCTGGCTACTACTTTAATTAACCACTTGAAAATAGTTTTTAACTTGAAATTCAGTTTTAAAAATGCTATTTGCATAGAAATGACATTAAGTTTCATAATCAAACTCAGCTAAGATTGAAAATATTTTTCGAACACGGAACCTGGTTACTCTGGCTACTCTGAACATGTTAAAATCCTAGAAACTCTGGTTACTCTGGCTAAACTCTGGCTACTCTGTTAGAAACAGCCGGAGTAACCAGAGCAAATGATATCCTGGTGACTCGAGCTACTATGGCTACTTTGGCTGCCCAGAGTAGCCAGAACATGTTAAAAATCTAGAAACTCTGCCCACTCTGGTTGAAGTCTGGCTACTCTGGCCAGCCAGAGTAACCAGAGTTCTGGATACTGGATGAACTCTAGCTACTCCGGCTGAACTCTGGCCAGCCAGAGTAAACCAGAGTTATGACTTTTCTGGCTGAACTCTGGCTACTCTATCCAGCCAGAGTAACCACAGTTATGACTTCTCTGGCTGAACTCTGGTTACTCTGGCTGAACTCTGGCTAATCTGGCTAGCAAGAGTAACCAGAGTTCTGACTTCTCTGACTACTCTGGCTAAACTCTGACTGAACTCTGGCTACTCTGGCTAAACTCTGCTGGCTGAAATCTGGCTACTCTGGCTAAACTCTGGCTGAACTCTGGCTACTCTGGCTGCTCTGGCTAACTTCACGCACATCTCGCTGCAACATTTTACCTTTGAAAGATATGTTATTAGTGTAGAAATTCAATTTATATCACAGACAACAGCCAAACATATTTGATAAGCACAATTACAAAACATCTAGCGCATATTCTCCCGCAACATTTTACAGTTGCTGTCAATGCACCGTATTATTGTATATACACAGTTAACAAATATATGATTTAAGATAAATTTCCAGATCAGCCTACGTAACATTTCCGATGACTTGGCGCTGAAAATGTTATGTGTAAAACCCAGTGTTTCGAGGTTTTAGAGAACTTAGAATTTCTTCAATCCTAAAAGTATTGACACAGACAGACTAGACTGATCACAGTTATCTATTATCGAAATGGATTTTTTTTACATCCTTTATCTTAACCCCACTTTTGTAATAAAGAAAGCAATAAAGAAAGGTTAAAGTATAATTGAGCAAGAATATTAATAAATCTTCTCAGACAAAAATGTAGCATATAAACAATACCTTACTGGTGATTAAATCTGATTTAAGATGTCACAAGGGCAATATATATTTTTTTCATTTTATTCACATACGAGGGTTGTCCCAAAAAATAGTAGACATTATTTATTTTTTTCTAAATTAATCCAGGCATTAAATAATTACTTCAACTGGTGCTATCATATTATTCAAGTATTTTTTAAATAATAAGCGTCAGTCAGTGCTAATCGGCGCACGCTCAATTTTACTCCTACAAAAAGAAGCGGCTTCATTTTCAAATTCATGTAACTTTCCCGATATACATTTTACACGATTTAAATTTATATCCTCATTAATGGTAATGTATGACACATAATTATGTTGCGTTTCAAGTCTTTGGCGTCACTTACGTTAAAATAGTGATATAACTCTGAACGTCACGGTCGCACGCATTTTCAGAAATGACTACATCAGATACGTTCGCGTCGCAGAAAGTTTTAAAAGCATTTTGTCACCCTCTCTTTGAGCTTACATTTGCCTGACTTCCAGAAATTTCCACTTCCCGTTTTGTTTCTGAAGGAGTCGCAATGCGACCTACATAATAGTTTATTAATACTTCCTGCGCTGCGACCTTTTCTGACGTTGTAATTTCTGAAAGTTCGTGCGACCGTTACTTTCAAATTTACATCAGCAGTTTAAAGCAAGTGATGTCAAAGACTTGAAACGCAACATAATTACCTGCCACACATTGCAATTAACGTCGATATAAATTTTAATCCTATAAGATGTATATCGGGTAAGTAACATGATTTAAAGTGGAAGCCGCTTCTTTTTGTAGGAGGAAAAATGAGCGTGCGCCGACTAGAACTGACTGATGTCCATTCTTTAAAGAATATTCAAATAATATGAGAGGTATTCAATTTTAAACTATATAGTCCTGTCGAGTATACATTGAAATACCATCAGTTAAAATGATTATTTCATGCGCCGCTTATTTTAGAAAAAATAAAAAGTTTACGATTTTCTGGGACATCCCTCGTAATCAATGCGTTCTGACTATTACCTAAATACGCAAACTTGCAATTTAGTGATATCTGAATCTGTCATTATTAAGTGACGTCACGTATGCTAATTTTCCAACATTTACATCCAGTGCAAAAAACCCCCACTAGGGCCATCTTTTCTACAAGCCCTATCATTCTAAGATGTTTCAAGGTTCTAGGTTCGATGGTTTTCCAGTTATTGATCGGAAATGAAGTGTGACAGATTCTGGCCTTTGATGGAATGACCCCAAAAACAAAAGGGTTCACCTGTTTGGCATTTCCAACCATCCTATCACGTTTCAACATTCTGTGTAAAGTGTATTTCAAGTTATTGATCGAAAACGGTTTACCATCTTCAAGCCCCTATGACCTTGACCTTCGATGGAGAGAACCCAACATCAATAAAATCGTCTATTTAATAAGTATCAACCTAGGAAATGGTTCTAGGTCAAATCATTCTCCAGTTATTGGTCGGAAATGAAGTGTGACGGACGGACGGACAGGGCAAAACAATATGTCTCCCCCACTACATTTGAATGGGGGGGGGGGGGAATGTGTCGTGAAATTATGCATGTGATGTCAGGTTGTAGTGCTTCGCTCTCTAGTTGTTAAACCACAATGGATAACGAAACATCTAAAAATAGAATCTTCTGGTATACTGTTATTTGCTCACCATTTAAAAAAAGGTGTTTTTATTATCTCAAGGATATGAACCCGTCATGTGCTTTAATATCACAAACTGATATTACGTAAACACCTTGAAAATGTGTGTAAAATTACACGTTTTACAAGCAATGTAATAGTGTATCAGATTTCCCTAGTTCTAAATCTTGCTCGCTCTGTATTGTTGTGAGAACTACGTAATCATGTATAGGGCGTCGTAGCGGCAGTTGTTTGTTGCTAATAGACATCGCCCGCGGAACTGTTGTTCCTTTAATTTCTTCATTTGGTTGCTCTAGGATAATGAGACATTTTTCAGACTCTAGAAATAGAACCTGCTCGAATATTGAGAAATGTTCACCTTCTAGACCAAGTTGGTTTGTAATTATCTCATGGATGTAGACTTCTGCATCAATATCGATAAGTGATATCATGAAAACAAATTCAAACTCTTTAAGAACATCATATAAGTCATCTGAATCATCTGAATTTCTTGAATAAGCGTCACACCAGTTGTTAATAAGACGCTCAAAAAACCTGCTACAAATCCAGTCTCCACCCTTGACATAGACATTCATGCATTTTTCATCATTTTGATAGAAAATGTCACTGTAGGAATAAACAGATGTTCCTTCCTGAGACTTCAAGCGCATAATATCAAAAGGGAAGTAGTATCCCCAATGAAAGTCGCCAATCTGTGTATTCATGTACTGGTAGATAAGGTAGTTTCTAAACTCTGAAATAAATTTTTATTTGTTGAAGTAGACACACTCATATTTACAATACTGTTTGATTACACATGAAACAAATTTTGAAATTCAAGCTGTATTAGATGCTACGAACGTATTATCCTTATTCTATACGTTTAAATTTATCACTTATAATAAATGCTGTCGTGAAGTATGCCAATGTTGCTAGTTATGATGCTTACTTCCAAAAGGAAAAAAAAAAGGATAAAATAATATACTGAAAAAACATCATTCTTTGGACAACATTAAAATGTACGGCTCAAGTAAGTTCAGTTTATTTTTAATTCCGAGTTTTGTTGATAGAGGATTTGCTTCTGGTTACGTCTATAAAATATTTTTTTTTTCTGAATTCGCATTGCTTTTAAGACTACTAGTTTCTGGAGTATAACGTTTGAATGCTTTCACTATATTTAGATTGTGAAGGTTTGTATACATATCTGTATACACCGCTTCTTCTTATATACTGTAGTGCGATGTGAGTGTGTTGGTTATTACTGTGTTTCCAGTAAAAAGGAAAGTCCACTTGATGAAAACAGTTGAAGACAGTAGTTTATTTTCTTTAACAATAAATACAAATTAATGACTTGCAATTTCAGAATATCAACAAAATGCTTTCTTCAAATGTTTATAAAATAAAACTGGTGATTCCAGTATTGAAAAGATACAGTAACTGTTATTCATGTATGAGGAATAAAGTAAAACTTCACAACTATAAAATTAGTCCAGAACTTCAAAGTGATGATGGTTAAATCCAATCTTAAAAAAAGTAAATATTAAATTTAGTGTAAGTCGGCTGATCCAGTCAATGAGTTAGTTCCGATAGTTCAGATAGATTAGTATTCTATTTATAATTTTTACATTAGCCTTTTATAGGAAAGGCTTAAAATATTTAATAAAACTGACATGAGAAAAGTATCAACTTCAGGAAAAAATGAAACAAAGCTTAATACTCATTAATCAGCCAACAGAAGTCTAATTACTGTAGGTGACAGACATTCATAAAAGGGAAGTAGCAATATTTGCTTAAAGTTATTTCCTGATTAACATTAAATGGTGTTAAAGCATAATACAAAGGTGTCACACACCTTTAAGAACCTAAAAATTATAAAATGACAAAAACAGATTTTTCAGTTTAAAAAATTGGTTATTGAATAATGCATTAACATTTAACACAGAATTTGCATTATAATATTTTTTCTTATACATGGTATGGTCAGTGCGTATGACTGTGAATTATATTTTCTTATGGGATCATCTATTCTATTTGCGACTCTGTTATATAAACAAATGCAAGGTCTTCATTCTTTGAAAGACAATCGTATTAATTAACAGGAAAATGTTCACCAAGGTCTAGCAGTATATCACACAATCCAAGAAATATTTGGTAAACCAACATCTTTAGAAATCAGGTACATGTCCAATGCATTTTTAACGTTTTGTTCCGTACGACTGGATATGTAAAATAGTATTCTAGAGAGTTAACGCTCTGTTATGTACGACTGGATATGTAAAATATTATCAGAGAGTTGTCCCCCTTTAGATTGCCATTTGTAAAGAAACAAAAACATAACAATCTGCTGAAAACTATGTTTAAGCTAGTTATGTGAAATTTCAGCAATGGCACATAATTGCAAAAGCATCAAATTTATTTATGTTACAGTTCTCCGAAAATTGTGTTTTTAAGGCGTTGAAGTATGGCCCCCTTTATGCAACCCTTTTCCGAAATTCAATGCATATACCAGTAAATTAAAAACATTTTAGGATAATGCACATGTTTTATATGCTGTTCAAAATTCCTATAAAACAATTCTTTCTTTCTATAATCTGATGTTGTTTAATCGTATACAAACTATGAAACTAGTCGTTAAGAAATTTGGTCATAAAACAAAGTAACAAAAAAGTGTAATCGAGATACCAGCAGACAGCAAAGAGAAGTTAGCCAAAAACGATAAAAGTACAAGAGGGGGATTAATTTCCGGTTGTTTGGTATAGGTTGAGTAAAAACATTTCTTAGAAACACAGTAAGATGAAAACAAATATATCAGAGTAAAAAACAGAAATGCTTCTTTTTGTTTCTTGTTTCGGGAGGAGGCGGGGGAGGGGTTGGGTGTAATAAAGGGGGTGCTAGGATACTAACAGACACGATAAAGAAACGCAAGAACCCCCCTAACATATTGTGTGTGTGTGTGTGGGATAGTGTAGGGTAGGATTGAATGAGACAATATCACAACACTGATTATCATTTTCAGGGCTGGGCGGGGGAATAAAGTGTGTGTAAGGGTGTTGGGAGACAATATCAAGACACACAAGAAACTAAGCACATAGTGTTCGGGGCTGCGGTTAGGTTCGTTTGTCGTTGATTTGGGGGTTTTATGAAGGGATTGTTGAGATCATAAGAGACAATATCAAAAAAAAAAACAAAAAAAAAAACAATAAAAATAAAAAAAAATAATAAAAAAAAAAACACATGAGACTAAGATTAAAGATTTTTTTATATATTTTTTCATGGGCTTGGAAACGTAATGTGTGAGAAGGATTTGGGTGGAAAAGGATTACATTATCGAGAACATGAAGTCTTTTTAAAAAAGATACACGGTCGCATTAGTCAACGACACTTAAAGCTACGAAACGTGCATGCACTCTGCACTTTTACATACGATTGGGTATTTATAAAGCAAAACAAAAGGTAGTTTTTACAGTAAAATTTTCATGTTCTTAGATCAGATTTTACATATATCTTTTATTATAATTATTGGTAATATTATGTCATAATAATAATGATGATGATAATAATAAGAATGATAATAATAATAATGATAATAATCGCGGATCTCTTCACTAAGGGAAATCACCACATAAACGATTCTATCGTGTATCTCACGTACAATTTGTTTTCGTAAGGAAAGAACTACAGGGATATCGCTTTGAATATGCAGCATCTTGACCAGGGGTTGTTTAATAATCCTATTGACAGACACGTGTCTACGTTGGCAAGAATTATCAATCCATCCTCCAGCGCCATCTTTATGAAACGGTTTGAAAAAGCAACGTTAAGCCCTCACATCTATATGTTATTAGACTTCAATTCAGGTACCCCCAAACAAGACCGTTTCAGCGATAATATTTTTGAGGCAAGCAATACTTAAAAGAGGATATTATCGGACTCTGAGAATATGTCAGGCGAAAGAAATTTATCAGATATCGGTGATAATGATAAAAAAAGATAATGATGATGATGTAGATGATGATGAATATGATGATTGTGATTATGATGATGATTAAATGGAATTTAGGAATAAAAACGCTCCATATACAGAAACGACCTTTGACTATGGGACCTCCTCGAAAAGTAGAAAAGATGTGCACCGAGAAACGCGCTCATATCGTTACATATGAGAGAAAAAAAAAATTAGGACCTTTCAGATGATTTCATTTTGAACAGTTTAAAGTTTGTGTCAGCAAGATATACAGACCAAGGATAACCGTTTGACGAACTTATCTCGGAAAAAGTCTGATAAAATATTAAGTTAAATTTCTAATCGATTTATATATTTGCAAGACGATCCTACGAGTAAAGCAGATCCTCCAATCTGCTAAGAAACCCAGACTCCAACAAGACATGAACGCCAACAAGCCGTCAAACTTAGTAAGAATTTGTTTGTCAATGCATGGCCTAATTATAGTATCGTTTAGAACGAAGGACGATTGAGATAACCAGAAATCAGATACGGATTCGAATAACGTATGTAGGGTCGTGGTATTCCTAACTGAAACCGATACGAACTGGGATCTATAGAAATATACGACCATCGGCAACAGAAATGTGTACCTTATATACCGGACCCGGAAGAAGAATACCGTAAAATCAAAGCCTCACCTCCTATCAATTTGGGATAGTTCATAGGAATAATCGACCTGGGTTGATTTAGTATATCCCGTTTTTCAAAGCAGCTGATATGGCGAAGTTAATATTAACTAAATGTGAATGCGCTGTCTCTAATAGGTTAGAGCGCCGACGTCAATCAACGACGTAAGAAGAAGCCTTACGACAGAAAACAGTATGATCGGAACAAATTTAGATATTAAGAATGAACAAGAGGGTCATGGTGACCCTGGATCGCTCACCTGAGTAGTATGAGCTATATTTTTCAAATGTCAAACTGATGATGAAATATTAAGAAAGTCAGTAGGTCACATTCATGGTCAATGAAATTCAGTTTTACGATTTCTGTGCAAAACTGTGTATGTCATCAAAATTTCAAGTCTGTATCTTAAAAAGCAAGAAAGTAGGTTAGTAGGTCAAGGTCACAGTCAAGTGACATCATATTACTTGGGGTCATCAGGTAATTATAATTAAACAGTCTTGGATCAGATGGTTTTTTAAGTATTTTCCTATATAACTCACATAATAACTAAGTGACCCCAGGGCGGGGCCTCTTTTAACCCCAGGGGCATATTTTGAACAAATTGGTAGAGGACTACTAGACAATGCATCATACCAAATATCAAAAGCCTAGGTCGTATGGTTTCTGACAAGAAGATTTTAAAAGCTTTTTTCCTATATAAGTCTATATAAAACTTAGGACCCCCAGGGTAGGGCCTCTTTTCACCCAAGGGGTACAATGTGAACAATTTTTGGTTGAGGACAATAAGATAATGCTACAAACCAAATATCAAAGATCTAAGTGTTGTGGTTTCAGACAAAAAGATTTTTAAACTTTTTTTCCTATATAAGTCTATGTAAAGAAAATCTGAAAAGAAGATCCCTCGGTAGCACCGAAAACAAGGCAAACAGTGAAAATTGCAGACTCGGTTTGATTGAGTCTGTTCATGAGCAGTAATGGAAAATGCAACACTGCCCACGCCCCCTAGCACCAAACTTGGGACCCCCGGGGCGGGACCACATTTGACCCTAGGGGAATAATTTGAACAGTCTTGGTAGAGAATCACTAGATGATGTTACATACCAAATATCAACACCCGAGGCCATGTGGTTTTGTACAAGAAGATTTTCAAAGTTTTCCCTATATAAGTCTATATAAATGTGACGGGCCCTGTGGTTTTGGACAAGAAGACTTTTTAAGATTTTCCTTTCGGTTGCCGTGGCAACCAGAGTTCTGCATGGAATTAAATTCTTTGAACAATTTTGAAAGGGGACCATCCTGTGAAATTTGGTGTAATTCTGCCCAGTGGTTTTCAAGAAGAATTTTCTTTTAGAAATTGTTGACGCACGACGCACTACGGACGACTGACGACGGACGACGGACATCAAGCGGTGCAAAAATGGGACCTTACGAATTTTTTTAATCTTGTAGGCTGGAAGACTGCAGCTTTGGAATTGAGAAGATTCTCAACAAGATATGTTATGTGCAACGGACAGTTATAGCAGTCTATTTCTAATGTGTGCAGAGTTTACCGCCCTTATTACGTTATGAAAAGATGCATAAGGGGAAATCGATAAAAGTCATTATCAAAGAGTTAATTCCGCGACAGAAGAAACACATTGACAGTCTTATAGCGACCAAAACTATGACACTGTGTAAAAGTGGGCATAAAGATACCTGTCAATTATATAAATGAAATCAAAAATATGTATACTGACATATTTCATTGTACAGTCGTGGCAATAATAGCAATGGAACATGTAAATATAAGGTAAACTGTCATATTTTCTCGGTTTATATGTATTGACCTCCGTAGCTTCTAAAAACTTTAGGAATATTATTAAGCAACGCTTGACTGCTGCTGCTGCCTAAATGTTGCTGATGCTTCTTCAGTACTAGTGTAGCTGCTTGGCCGCTGCCGCTGATTAAATGCCGCTGTTACTGATGACATTTTTCTGCTTGCATGCTTCTATTGCTTAAATGTTGCTGCTTGGGTGCTTCCTTTGCTAAAATGTTGTCGCTGTAGACTTTATTTTGATGCTGCTATTGCATCTTAAATATTGCTGCTGCTGCTGAAATGCCACCGATGCTGCTTAAATGTTGCTGTTTGGCTGTATCTGCAGCTTAAATGTTGTTACCTGGGATGCTTCGGCATCTTGAATATTCCTACTGCTGCTTAAATGTTGCTGCTGATGCTGCTAAAATGCTGCTTAAATGTTGAAAGGACTAAAGAAATAAAAAAAGAGGTAAGACAATCCTTTATTTATCAATTGAAATAAACGGAGTTGGTTTTAATTATCGCAATTAAAATAGCAATAATCACATTTGGCGTCCCTTTCGATACTATATTTAGGACAGGAAAAGCCTGGTTCTATTTTTTCTCCCATTTTTAGAAAGGGAGCATGGCCGGAAGTGACATCCTAGGAGACGTGGCCGGAAATGACGTCTCGGGAGGCATGGTCAGAAGTGACATAATTATTCCCCTTCCGCTTCCACTTTCCCGTCTAGATGTTGCTGTGCGGTTATTACTATACTACTTTTGGTAGAGGGTTGGGTGGGGAGTGGTAATGTGTTCTCGGAGATGAAAGAATAGGAAGACAAAATGGCAATAAAATCAAGGAATTAAAAGTAAAAAGAAAAACAATTTTCTTTTGGGAGGAGAGGGCGAATGCGAGGGTGGGTGGGGTAAGGATAAGTGGTTGAGTAAGTTAGACAGGTTGAAGATGACAGGATATTATGAGTCAATTTCAAAGAGCATGAAAAAGTAAAACAGTTTTGGGTTTTGGGGTACAGACAGACGGACGGACACCCGTATGAAAAAAAAAATTCCTCTTCCACTACAAAGCTGGAAATAATAATATGAAAGAAAGACAAACAAAGCAGATGTTGGAAATTTTATTTGTATAAAATATTGCTCAGAACGAAAAGCGGCAGATCTTCAACAAAATGATAGCAGGAGCTACTGAACCTATATCATCGACTTTGTTACCGGGGCGAAAAAGTGTGTGAAGTTTTATTGAGTTGTGATATACTAACTCGCTGACAATTGTAAACAGTGTACTGTTGAAAAATTACCAACTATATAAACATGATAAAGAGATACAATTTCACCAAAATGAATTAAATGGCTTTTGAACTTATGTCATTCATCTGGTATTACCACGGCAAAGAAGTTTTATTTGATTGTGATGTGTACAAAAGGGTCATAATTTCATCAAAATGATTGCAGGAGTTACGAAACCCATGTCATCCAGTTGATATATGGGGAAGGTATGTAAAATGTTTCATGTAGCTTCAAAGAGTAATAACTAATGTATGACCTTGCTGAGAATCGTTTACAGTCTTCACAAACCGCCAGGGCTGACGCAGACGCTCGAGGTTTCACATAAGCTCGGGTGACTTTCGTCACCGCGAGCTAAAAAATCTAAGTAATTTGTGTGCGCTTGGAACAGCTGCTGTGTTACAAAAATTATATATTTTTATTCTGGTTTCCATATAAGGAATACGACAAATAGCTGTACTGTACCAGGGCCGTAGGAACAGGGGGTAGTGGGGGAGGGGTGGGGGGCAGGGGGCCATCCCCAATAATTTGACCGATTATGGTAATTATCTTAGCAATTTGTTTGACAGCGAGTCAACTTTAGCTGTGACTTGTCACCAGACATGCAGTCTTATAATTGTTTTAGATGGGCTAAGCATGTACCGTGCTAAACATGCAGCACAAAATGCGCCAGAATGCACCATTTTTTATCTAAGTCTCCAAAATTCCGTATCCCCGCCAGCACCAGGGGGAAACCTTCCCCCACCCTCACTTCGTGCCTCGTTGTACGTTTCATTTTCAAAATGTGTGCCCCCACCCCCATATCTAACAATGCTTCATACGGGCCTGTGACAGCATATGTGTGGTTCACGATAGTATTATATAACAAAATTGAGCATTACCTTGTTTGTGTTTCATGTATTGCCAATCCTTCATAATGATTTCTGGAAGAAAACTCTCCTTGACAACCACAAACTTCTGTTAAAAAAGAAAGGTTGTTTTTAATTAGTTTATAAAAACATATCAAACAAAAACGAGAGGCGATTTCCCTGCTGTATGTTATATACGTTGTATCATAGATCCCAGTATTTTGGAGCCAT
The DNA here is from genome assembly GCF_021730395.1 of Mercenaria mercenaria. Classification (NCBI taxonomy): domain Eukaryota; kingdom Metazoa; phylum Mollusca; class Bivalvia; order Venerida; family Veneridae; genus Mercenaria; species Mercenaria mercenaria. The sequence goes on from NW_026463405.1 coordinate 77,093, forward strand.
TAAAAAAACTGTTATATCATATTCCTCAATGAATATTTCTATACAATGTTAACAGAAAAGAACTAACTTCATATCTGACAATATATACCTATATAATCAAATACATGAAAGAAAGCTATCATGAGAATAAGAGGTATAACGTACTGTTTGGTCTATATTTTCCATAACAGGGTTTTCATGGATCTCTCTTTAAATATAAGAAAACATCTTTGATATCATATATCACTAAAAAGGACCCAAACTTTTTCCATTTTCAAAATGACTTAATTAATGTATCCCTTACATTTTCAGTTCGATACTATAAGATAAGAAAATAAAAAAAGAAAAACTCATACTTGTTTTTAAGAAAAATTAGAGTATTTTGGTATAATTACCTCTCTCAGATGTCTAACTCTGTGGCGCTCTTCTTGAAACATCTGATCTTGTAATATAGCATAGTCAGAGTTTTGAGGTTCAAGCATTTTTGTGGTTGACGTTTGTATATTTTCGACAGTTTGTAACAAACATTCAATTCTGTCCTGAAGACGAAGTAGTTCCTTTCTAAAGGTTTGAGGTGCAGGCATTTTTGTGGTTGACGTTTGTTTATTTTCGACAATTTGTAACATACATTCAATTCTGTCCTGAAGACCAAGTAGCTCCTTTGCAGAGGTTTCGGAACTGTTAACTGCCCCCCATTCATATGAGTCTGATGCTTCAAAAAAGATCTCAGTAAACTCTCGAACGGTATGTAGTCTACGAAAACCAGATGTATATTTAGCTACTTTAGAGTGTTTGCGTTCCGACAACACACTTTCTTTTTCTTCGTGTTCTTTACTGAGCATAGATGCACTTTGTGTAGTTTTCGTAGCATGAGTTTTGACGTTAACGATCTCAGCAACTGGTCGTCTTGAATATACCATGTGTGTGTCTTCAAACAATTCAGACTGTCTTTCATAATTCTGGAGGTCAATTTCAGAATGTTGTCTGTGATCATGTGTAACTGTGTCAACAATGTCCATCTCTATATTGCTGACAGGGTTAAAAAGTGAATCAAAATCCTTTTCTCCAAATGTATCATTTCTGAGCTAAAAAAGAGATATATATATATAAGATCCAATGCATAATTGATTACTTTGCTTTAGACACAATGCTACGGGTATATTAAATATCGACGGAAGACAATATTATAAATTATTGTTGTTAACAATGTAACAGTGAGTCCTTCGGTTAAGATGTTGCATGATTTTTACAAAAATCGTTTTAAACAAAGTGTCCATGATTTTAATACAGGTTTGTAATACCTTCAGAAGGTCTTGCACAGCTTTATGTGCAGCCGGTTTGCGGTAAATATATTTCCGATCTGTCAGAATGGCTGTCATATAATCTATGTTTGCCCTCAGTTGGTACCAGTCAGTAACGTGTACGCTTGATATGAATGCTCTTGCCTGAAAAGGACGTAAACTGATTGTATCGTCACACAATTATATTCACTCACACAGATTGTGTATCTAATGACCAAGCTAAAATGAAGATAAAACATTGATAAATATAAGAACTGTTATCTACATTCCTATGAAACACTCTCGTGTTTATTTAAACAATACAGAAGTTGTATGTTTACAAAACATACTGCAGTGAAAATATACAATAAAAAACGGTTGTAGATATATACCCTCTTCAAGCAGCAGTCAGAAAATTTATTTAGGAAATATAAATTAAATCTAGAAAATAACTAAAAGGATATCGATGCATCACTTTAGATTGATAAAATACATTTTGCTGTCATCACTTTGCAATACTGGCATTAAGCCCATAGATGGCAAAATGTATTACTGAATAATTTTGGAACATCAAAAGCGTCTATACCTTCGAAAATATGTCAGACGGAGGGTCTATTTTGCAGCGTATTGAATGTTGCAGCTCCACGTTGTTAATAATTACATCTAAGAGACATTTTGTGCTTGTCTCTGTAGCTGACATTTCCCGCATGTAGGAATTTCTGTAACCGATGAAACATTTTGCTATCTCCCAGTGGTTCTGTAACCATTTTTCAACATTCGAGTTACTCCAAGATGGCGAGGAATAACGATGACGTTTAATAATTTCATCATACATGGCGTCGCAGAAATGCGAAGGGCAAGGTTTTCTCTCTAAAATACCAACACAGTTGCAGTGCTTTTGGCCTAGTGGACACAATCCAGAAATGCTAGTGTGTGCAGGCAACAATTTACTCAGGGCACAACCATTGCAGTATTTCGCTTTATATTTCTTCTGAATCGTTAAAAGCATTACGTTAAAATCCTGTTTAACAATTTCATCCACAAATTCTGTAAGACCGTTCCTGAGGTATTGTGAAGCAATCGTTTTAGCCCTCTTTAGTTTACTCGATGTTTCGTCGCTCTGAAACAACTGGGTGTAGCTAGAGAATACTCTGTTTCGCAACCTGACATCCGATCTTCGTTCTTTTAAGTTTTTTAATTTTTGCAATCGACATGGTCTTATGTCGTTTATGTCTGATCGGCCTAAGCAGAAAATTGATAGTCAGTGAATACAAATATTATATACACACATTTTGACCGCATTATAAACGTACAAATCTAAATCTAGAAAAAAGTAATCAAAATGCGTGTAATTTATTTTCAAATTTTACATTGGTAAATAATAACAATGCGTTGCAGTTCCCATGGTAAAACACTGAAAAATATTTAAAACTTGGAAATAATTAAATGAAATTAATCGTACGTTGTGCACTGGACAGTTCCAGTTTTTGTAGAAAAAATTTCATCTAACTCCTCCCTCTATTGTTATCCTATATACCAAGGTCAAATGCTCACAAGCGGTATCACAAACAGAACGCACTTCGTCTATTAAGTAAACTAGGTCAATCGTATTTGACAGTCCCGACTGGACAGTCTATTTTATGCAAACATTAATGATTGAGTTTTGGATTCGTCCATAGCAACGGCAATATATGAGCTTCTTATCAAAATCGCATTCTTTAAATGATATAAGTAGATATACTTTAATATGATTACTTATCATTTATTTTTGATGTCATTATATGCAAATCTAGCAAAAAAGGATTGGATTTCCATTTTTCTACAAGGAGAATTATGAAGCTATGCATCATAGAAGAAGCCGGAAAACAAGTTAATTTACAATAATATAATTATTAAAGAATATACGGTAATTCTGCGTATTGTCACAACGTCATTTATTGGAATAACTTGGACCAGGCATACGCAATCGAAAACATATCCTCGAAGTATTGGCAATGCATGTGCGAGTTTAGAAAAAAGACAATGTCGCTATCATTCTAGAATACTATATTAAAATGTGGACACTTAAAATAATTCAAAATAATGTTTGAAAATCTTATGGCAGTTCTTGGATCTCTTTCATAATGGGCAAATATCTCAAAAGTAAGCACATGGGGCTATTTATTTCATTTGACTACATAATACATACTATGTTTATTAACTGAGAGGAGTTTCCGAATATATTGTTAAAACTGTGATTATCCCATTATGTGAATATAATTATAAAGTTGAATGTAGTACTTAATTTCCTTTTACATCATTTTCTTTTTCTTTAAAATGTTGTGATTGAGCGAAAGAGCTAACCCTGCACTTGATATTTTGCAAATAGTCTAAAAATTACTGAAAGTATGTTTCTTAAAATAAGAGGACGAATAGTTCAATACATCAATAGTAACATATCAAAATTTAAATAATATTGAATTGAGACAAAAATAAAAATTTAATATATTCATTTTATTACCAAAGCCTCTTTTAAACGCCACAAAAATACACATGAAAGATGCGTTTTAAGAAAATGAATAGATACAATTTATGAAATAAGGAAGTGTAGATTTTGATTGCTTATCAAAAACATATTTTCTTCAGCATAGACTAAAGTTCAAAATTGCAGTACGTTAATAAGCCACATTCAAAAATATAAATGAATATAATACACATATTTGGAAAAAGAAACACCCCTGAAAATATGATAAATGTGTTTTCACAGCAAAGCTCAGTTGTGAAGACTGAAAATGAACAAGTCTTAAAGTTAAATCCCCTGAATTCATAGAGAATTTAGTTTCATTAATAACCTATAATTCTTCTAGTAATGATCCTTATATCAAGGCATGTTCAATAGAACTTTTAGATAAAAGGCATACTTAGAAGAGAGGTCGAATCATCTTCATGCTCGGATGTATTTTCTTCTGATTCATTTGTCCAAATAGTCTGAAATTCAAATAGTCAAAATATATATTTTAAGTAAGCTTATTTATCTGTAACACACAAAGCTCACACTGTCATACGTAGCCTTAGAATGACTAAAGAAACTTTTATTATGATTTGAAAGATGAGTATTGTTGATGAAAAGCCCAATAATAATATCAATGAAATGACGAAAGAAGACAGATAACAAAGGGGTTACTTTAGACACATCACTTATCATCTCTTAACTGATAGGACGAAACAGTTTCGTTCTGCATGTCATTTCATAAAGTGGCGGAGGGAAATATATATAATTTTATCAGCTGAACTTTCGCATAAATTTAAGACTTAAAAACTGCACAGTTTATAATGAGCAAAAAACATATTTAATGATTTTAAGCTTGTTTTGATTAATTGTAATGTTTTGTATATCTATGATACCATGAAAAATTGATAAATGGATATATCATTATGTGGACATGTACAAGTAGACAATGCTGGATATTTGATGACAATTGCGAAGACTATGTTATTGCAAAAACTCAATCTGTGACTTTGGTCAGTGTGAGATATAACTTTCAAACAAAGAATACAGCAGTCCAATATAAAACGTAATGTTTTACCGATGGATGTTCCGCTGCCTTTCTGTCTATATAAAGTTTCTCCCTTTCTTCTTCAGTTGAATGTCTATCATTTGCTTTGTCTGCATTAATATCACCAGAGCCTGATCCATCTGAATCTGCAGGAATTTACTTATTGTAGGGAACATTCTAAACTAAAAGACTTTCCGTAGTATTTTATTTAAAAAGGCGAATCGTATTACATACTGGCAGACTGTCAAATAAGGAAAATTAGCCCTTAGTAATGGATTTGTTTTCTTTTACTGATGTTTAGTTATCCAGATGCTCACATTATTACTGTAGCCCTTAAATTACAAGACTTTATACTTAACCGTCGCTTTTTGTACTTACATGTACTAGCTTCGTATATACTAGTATAAATATACGAAATCTTTGTCAACTAATTGTTTTGCAAACACTATGATTATTCAGCTTGTCGGATTATCAAAAAATACAACTTTGTCTTGTCGATGAATCATCATAATTTCATAAGTTGAAAATATTACCTGTTTCGTCAAACACATCCCTAAATTCCAACAAATCAGGAGTCAAATATATTGATACAGTTTCGTTTAGCTCTACTGATATCTTTGTCGCAATGTTGTTGAGTCTGTTGGTGGTCTTCTCTTTCTTCAGAGTTTCTAACACATATCGAATTCCGTCAGCTGAGGAGCATTTCACTGGGATACTTAGTCCTTTGTAAGATCCATTTTCAGTGTTATCTACAACAGCAAAATATCTTGACTACCTAATTTAACAAACCTTACTTGAAATGAAATTAACCCAGTCAGTTTGGGAAAATTCCCGTTCGTTAAGTCAGTCAGAGGTTATTTCCCTCTTCTTAAATGGGAAAGTTATTATTAATATAGTAAGCTTGCTTCCCGTTCGGGAAGTAGATT
>NW_026463406.1:0-71547 GCF_021730395.1 Mercenaria mercenaria
CACATGTTTTGAGTTATTTTTATTCTAACAGCCCGCAACATTAGACAAAAAGGCTGTTTGCATAAGAATACACGTACACCACTGTGTCCTTAAATAAATGTACCTTAAAACATTGAAAGATTTATCTTTATTTCCACCGTTCAGAATATATCAAACGTCCGGAACAATGTTTTGTAACACTTAAATTCCTAAATTTCAGAATATCTCGATCTGGGGACTTATCTTCCCTACTGAGTAACACATTCATTTGCATGTCTAACATAATGTACTGAAAGTCATACAAACATCACTAGTAAAACACTTTATTTTTAAAATATATCATGCTTTGAAACATATTGTCATAGGGGCGTTAGGAGCGCATACAGATTCCTGAGTGTGAAGCAAGATTTCCAATATTAACTTATGATTTTCTAAAATTAAGGAATTTCAGCGTTGTATAAATATTTTGTTATGCTATAAGAAAGTTCTGAAATGTTGCAATTATGATAAAGATTATAAGTTTGATGTAGTATACTTGATTTAATGATATTTTGTGCACATAATATTTTTAAACAATACAAAAATGTTGATTTTACTTCCCTAATAGGAAGTATGGTAGTATGTGTTGTAACAGCCTTTCCTTTTGAGAAGTAGGTTGATTTCACAACACAAGTGTAAAGTCTTCGTTAAAGAACTTTTAACAAGCGTGTCTTGTTTGTAATAGACCGAGATAAATACGACGTACACATGTTTTGTTACTAGATTCTAAATATTCATTTCAGCTGTCGCAAATTGTTTGAAAAGACATATGGTTTTAATTTTGACTATAGAACTCGTTTCACAATCGACCTTAAATAAATTAGATAACGAACAAAGAATAATACGAGCAGACCGTTCCAACGATATGCACAGCTTTGCTTCATTCTAATCAATGCTGTTATTGAAATTTGACCAGTAGTTAAAGAAGAAATGCACTGACAAAGGTTTGCAATTCCCTGACAGATGGAAGACAAATTAAACAAACCTTGTCAGGAGACACATAATCGTACAAACCAAGCACGATTCAGAATTCAGAGTTTTGCGTGGTTTTTATCGGACTTAGCAGCACTTCCACAGAGGCAAGATTTCTGTACAGTGGTTTGAAATAAACAGTAAAACAGTGGTTTGAAATAAATATATGATTATTTCTATTCAGTAGCTTTGCTTACCTGACAATTGTTTTAGAAATGCAACTTCAACATATTGGACAACATGATAATGTAATACGTACTGACATTTCTTATAACTCTGGAAAGACTTCCAAGTGTGACATGTCCTTGCAAAAGAAAAACATCTTCGTATACATAATGCAACTCGTTTGAAATGTTATGAAGTATCGCTTGAAAGTGCTGACTGTCACAGAAGTCTAAAATGTGTATCAATCCAGAAGGCGTATAACTTTTGAACGACAAAAGGATGCAACTTCGTTCAACTCCAGCCATCTTGGTATGTGGATGTGTTGCAATACTAGCAACAAGCTTGTCTGTTTCTGTCCTTATCGAATTGACTGGAAGATCTGACTCATGAAAGGAGGCTAGAAGATTTCTTTCAAGGAAGTCTTCTGCAGTCATTTTCGTTTCCTCGTTCTGACATATTGTCAATATCTTTAGCTGTAACACTGAAATTGTAAAATAAGTGTTACTGGTATGCAAAAGAAGTAGAATAAACGTTTTATGATACAATTAAAATAAGTGATGAAAGTACAATTCAAACAATTATCTCGAATTCGCTTATCTCAAAACTCAGGTGATTTCAAGGAATTGCACAAGTCCCGTCAAAATTCCGTATTAATCTACATATATGTACATTACCTTCATTCAAAATTCGACAAGTTTAGAACATGTCTGCATTTGAAGTTCCGTCAATCAAATTACTGTTTTTTACGTCTCGATTCGACGGATTAAAACATCGTTACTTACATAAAACGCGATTTTGAGTCCAAATATGTAATAAATAAAAGCTATAGAAATGCTTTTTAAATAGCTAAGTACTCTCAAAATGTATATGACATGTAGACGGGATAAGACGAGTGTCAACAGAACTTTAAGTTGTTTTGTACAAAGCAAGTTTACTCACCATGTTCTGTCTTGAACTTCATCCCTCTGTCGCTGAGTTGTCTCAGTAACTGCTTCAGGCTATAAACGGTTTCTGACAGAAAAAGCATAACTCATGTAATCTCATAAAATATTATTTATTCATTTTGTTGGGTTATTATAGGTCATATTGCTACTTTCCAGATTTGATGGTACAGAAAGTTATTTCATTATGAGCGGGCACCATGGTAGAACCACCGACCTTCCGTAAGCCAGCTGGATGGCTTCCTCACATGAAGAATTCAACGCCCCGAGTGGGGCTCGAACCCACATCCATTAGGAGCAAGTGATTTGAAGTCAGTGACCTTAACAACTCGGCCACTGAGGCCCCGCATAAAAATATTAGGCATAATGAAGCTTTAAACACCACGTTAATTGTGCCGTTGAATAGAAAGTCACAGTGAGCTTTGGACTTGGACAGGCGTTTCGATATTTTACAAAGTCTAGTACACACTGTTTAAACTCAAAATGTTTAGATAAGTAGCTGCAATATCAATAGTTGTATGTGACATCTTCCAGGTACACACAATATAAAATTAATAAACACTTATTTTAAAATACAAAGATATCATTACGGTGACAAATAAGTTGTTTATTAAGAATTTTTGTACTTTCTATCATTGTTTCTCCACATGTAGAAACATGTTTAGTTACATGTAGAAATAGTACTTACCTTTTCAAAACATAGACATGAAGCTGAAAAGCTTTGAAATGCTGGCAAATATCCATATATTACTCAAAAATAGATATATTCTTAATATTTTAACCAGAAGTGTACAGTAATGAGCATTCTATATTTTCATGTAAAAGAAAAAAAATGTGATCAAGGAAATGTAACTCATCTTGGACATATATAGCAGAAACAACAAAGGGACAGAATATTTTGGATATTTTCATATATTCTATTTGGGTGTATTTCATTTAACATTCATCAGTGATCTGGATTTTAATGTTCGCTAAAATAAAGAACATCTGGAACAGTCTGATAACCTTCAAATACGTGCTGTAACAGAATACGAATATCTAAGCTCTGACCGGGACTCGAACCCAGGACCTCTCACACTTAAGACAGACACTACCTCTTTGCTATAACAACAGTGACTGTCAAGAGCATTTTGATGTAACTTGGCACAAATGTTCACTACCATGAGATAGAGTGTCATGCACAAGAAGCACATCCCTACATCTAAAGTCAAGGCGACACTTAGAGGCCAACGGTTTAATTCAAGAATGACTGTCTGGAGCATTTCTTCTGCATGCATAGAGAGATTTTGATGTAACTTTGCAGAATATTTCAGCACCATGAGACGAAGTGTCATGAGCAAGAACCAGGTCCCAAGGTCTAATCAAGGTCATACTCAGAGGTCAAAGTTCAGATACAGGAATGACATTTTTTGTCTGGAGCATTTCTCCTTCATGCATAAAGGAAAGATAATTACCTCAATGGACAGCACTGCCATAGAAAACAATTTCTTTTCGTGAAGTTACTTTTTATTATTCCCTTTGTTGCTACTATAAATAGCTTATATTGTAACTTTGACTGGTAACACTCTAGAGGTCACAAGTTTGGCCTAATCTTAACGAAACTTGGTCAGAGTGTTACTCTTAATAAAATTTTGTACGAATTTGATATTGGGTTTATCTTGGGTCAAAATCAAGGTCACCAGGTCAAATCAGAGGAAAAGCTTGTTAACACTTTAAAGGTCACAATTTTGGTCCAATCTGAATGAAACTTGATCAGAATGTTACCCTTAATAAAATCTTGGACAAGTACAATATTGGCTCATCTGGGGTCAAAATCTAGGTCACCAGGTCAAATCAGAGGAAAAGCTTGTTAACACTCTAGAGGTCACAATTTTGGCCCAATCTGATTGAAACTTGGTCAGAATGTTACCGTTAATAAAATCTTGAATAATTAGATATTGGGTCATCTGGGGTCAAAAACTAGGTCACCAGGTTATATCAAAGGAAAAGCTTGTTAACACTCTAGAGGTCACAATTTTGACCCAATCTTAATGAAACTTGGTCAGAATGTTACCCTTAATAAAATCTTGGACAAGTTTGATATTGGGTTATCTGGGGTCAAAAAAAATTGGTCACCAGGTCAAATCAAAGGAAAAGCTTGTTAACACTATAGAGGCTACATTTAAGACTGTATCTTCATGAAACTTGGTCAGAATGTTTATCTTGATAATGTCAAGGTCCAGTTTTAATCTGGGTATAGTCAAAAACTAGGTCACCAAGTCAAATCAAAGGAAAATCTAGTTAATACTCTAGAGGGCACATTTATGACCATATCTTAATGAAACTTAGTCAGAATATTAACATTGATAATCTATAGGTCAAGTTCAAATCTGGGTTAGGTGGGGTCAAAAACTATGTCACTAGGTCAATTAGAATGAAAAGCTTGTATACACTCTAGAGGCCACATTTATGACCGTATCTTCATGAAACTTAGTCAGAATGTTAATCTTGATGATCTTTAGGTTAGTTTCGAATCTGGATCATGCGGGGTCAAAAGCCAGGTCACCGGGCCAAATCGAAGGAAAATCTAGTTAACACTTTAGAGGCCACATTTATGACCCTATCTTAATGATACTTGGTCAGAATGTTAATCTTGATGATCTTTTGGTCAATAGGTCAGATGAGTGATACAGGGTCTTCATGGCCCTCATGTTTAACAATACATGTGTAATTGAAAAGAAGAGATATTCCTCTCTTTTCAACCCTTTCCATTCACGTTAGTAGATTAAACACCACATTCGTTCAACACATGACTGTGTTGTCGAATTGGGTGGAATATGTTGAAAGGAGAAATAATCCACTCTTTAAAAAAAGTTGTGAAATAGATATTACGTATTTATGAATTTTCGACAAAGGGAGGAACGTTCCACCATTTTCAGCGGGTTTTATATAAACAGAACTTACATGGATTTTCGAGTTTTGCAGAAGGGTGGAACGTTCTTCCCTTTCCATTATATATAAATGTACTAGACTATTGATAATGTATTGTTGAAAGGGAGAAGCATTTTCGACAAATAGAGGAACATTTCACACTTTTCATTAGTACACTATTTGTAAAAAAAATACTTTATATGTTTTTTTGTATTTAAAAATGACATGAATTGGCAGGGAGAAAAGTTCCACCCTTTTCAAAACTATACACTTTTATTTGTAAAGAAAAACTAGTTGTTGAAAGGGGCACTATTCTAAAATAATTGTGGGGTGGAAATAACGTAGTCAAGAATTTTCGGGAAATGGAGGAACGTTCCACCCATTTAGTTTGTATATAGTGTACTTTAATAAACACGAATTGTTGAAATGGAGGAATATTCCTCCCCTCAAAAACAGTTGTTAAATAAAAAATAACGTTGGCATCAATTTTAAATTATCGAAAAAGGGAGTAAGGTCCCACCCTTTTCTGCGATTTTTATATATAGTTTACATAATTGACATGGAGTCTTGAGTCTTGCAGAAGGGAGGAACGTTCCACCCTTCACACTGGTGAACTACTTTCTTTTTTTTAAAAAAAAGACGTGTATCCTTGAAAGTCTTTCTAAAATTTACACAAGAAGGATATAGAATGAATTATAGTTTCAAAAAATTAACCTCACTATTGGATAAGTATCACATACAATCGACTGCGCGTGTTCTAATGTTACTGGAAATTACTGGTGTTGATTTCTTAAAGTAGTTCTAAACATTCGATGAACCGGAAAAATAGCGTATCTTCATTTATCCGGACAACGTAGAATAAAATCCGGAATCGGTATCCGGAACTCATTTTATGGAAACCTCTGAGTAAATGTATTAAAGCGACAATGTTAATATCCTTTTTAAGATGAAATACGATATCAAAATGTTTGATACGTTACATAATTTAAAACTGTGTCTTAAAATCAGTTTGAATTGCGTGGGTCTCTTACATGTAAATCTCAAAAACAAGCAAACAGATATATACATTTGATTTCACCAAAGTATAGATCATATGTGTATGTACGACTGTAAGAAGTTTCATAAAAAACTAAATTGTAGAAAACGTTCTGTTTGCGAACATGTTATCAAAATTGTGATTTTCTCATAGATTCTCATTATGAAAACTTTTGTGAGGTCCAAATTTTTCAAAGCAAACTAGCAAACAAAAGCATCAAGCACACAGCATTATCATTTTACTTGCCGAAGTATATTCTGAAGTCTTGAAAAATCAAGCTTTAATTAAATTCTTGATTCTACATATTTAAACTGAACCTGCAGAAGTACCTTAAGCATATATCGACAATGGCCTTTTTTGAATAACACGTTCCTGCGAAACTTGAAACTTGTTAAAACGGTACAACAAAAAGCACATTTCTTCAAAAATCAACTTATTTTCATAACAATAGAAAAACCTTAAGATATATTCAGTCAGGATAGTTACATGGTTATTTGTAAATATGCAGACTTATTCTTTATCATCAATTACACAGTCATCTACTCTGGTATTATTATACCATAAATCTCTGGCACGTTTTCCTAATAGGATTGTATATAATTAGATATTTCGATGTTTTCTTTCATCAAATCGGTAAATATTGGCCAAATTAATGCATCCGGCTTAGACATACAACAAAATACATATGATTAAGTGCATTTAAAGAACAAATACTATATATATATATACAACATTTAGAAACAGCTTCTTACTCAACATAACAAAATGTGATACTTAGATTCAATCATGTTTGAATTACTTGCATATTGTATACTTTGAGTTCCATGAACTCTTCCAAATTCCTCATTTATACTAATAGTATATAAAAACATTCCAAAACGTGTTAAATGTTTTCTTAATTTATTGTTGTAGTACACTGTTTTCCAAATCCAAACAATTTAATATTTTAATTTTCACGTATTCTGCATTGGCTGGTGTCATGGTTGTAAACAGTGATCAAGTATACGGTATTGATTTTTGATATTCAAAAGATACACATACATGTAAAAGTTAACATCATATTGAGAACAGTTGACACCTCCGTGGCCGAGTGGTTAAGGTCGCTGACTTCAAATCATTTGCCCCTCATCGGTGTGGGTTCGAGCCTCACTCGGGGCGTTGAATTCTTCATGTGAGGAAGCCATTCAGCTAGCTTACGGAAGGTCGGTGGTTTTACCCAGGTGCCTGCTCGTGATGAAATAATGCATGGAGGGGCACCTGGGGTCTTCCTTCACCATTAAAGGTGGAAAGTCGCCGTATGACCTATCATGTGTCGGCGCAACGTTAAATCCAACAAAAAAAAAAAAAAAAAAAAAATGACACCACTGAAATTGATATATAATGTATAGTATTAATGGCCCATGTTGATATATTTATATCTGTACAATGGAGCCCTGTTGCGAAAGCACATTTATCACACACTTCAGTTGTACTTCATAAACACTGAAGTTGTCATTATCAAATTTAAACTATTTTCCTAGATAAAGTCAAAGACATCTTAACATACCTGTAATCTAACTTCGGCAACTAAAACTGTCTTTCGTACTTTTTCCCTCTTTATTTCCTGTGTCTGTTGCTTCCCTATGATTTATTTTCGATATATGCTTGCCTGTACCATTATCCGTTTTATTGCCATTTCATCGAAATGTATTTATATCCTGTATCATTCCGGATTAAGTTATGTGATTACATGTTTTTTATAAACTACCCATATATTGTTGTGTTAAAGTCACTGAACATAAATTGATCATCGAAATTTAAATGGTCCATATAGCTGTGAGATAAATCTAGAAATTTTGGTCTAATCTAGACAAGCAGGACAAAGACACCACATTTTTCACAGTTATAATTTACGCTTTGCACCTTAAGAGTATCTTTACCTTTATCGGACCAGAAGGAAACTATAAATTTTACACTAGCGACATTTAAATATCTAACATAGAAGAAGCTCTCTGGAAAAGGTCAGTGTAAATGCCATATTTACTAAATTAGTAAAAAAATAGTAAAATCTGCACACCAATTTCAGTTGTGTATCTGTTTCTTTAAGGTAATCTTCTTTTATAACATTCCGCTATTTATAGAATTCAATATGGCCGGTAATAAAAATTATCTGAAAAATAGAAAAAGACATTTTGTATGAATATATTTATGTGACAGGAATGGCCGTACCGGCGACAGTAACCATCAAAACAAATCAACACCCTTTACAATATTTACAAATTTATTTACATAAGATGATTATTAACATTGAATAGATGATATGAAAAAAAAAGTGATTATAAGAAAGAAAGAAAAAAAAAAATCAAAGTTCAGTATCACCAGATACAAAGTTCCGACACTTCCATTTGAATGTGACGTGGCACAGTTCTTTCTTTTAATTGCGAACCTTAAGTAGCACCAAAAAATATATAACAACATATCTTCTAATCAAGTCCCTTTAAACCGCGAATACGTTGATTCCGTTTTGGCTCCCTAGGGTGGTAGGTGATTGCATCCCTGAGCTGACTTCAGAGGATAACAAAAATCATCGTCTTTGCGGTTTACGGCACAACCATGGGACGAAAGCTCTGCGCTGGGAATATCACATCCAGGCGAGTGAAGACAAGTGAACCTCGGGCATTGTACTTCCGGGTTATGACATCACCAGCTAAAAACCGTCTGGCGGAAGAAGCTAAAATATATAACATATGGTAAGCACCATAGCAAAACAAATAAGTCAGGGCATAAAACTGCTCCTTTGGGTACACCATACCTCTGTAGGCTCCCATAAATAATACGTGCTACTTATACAAAATATATGTGCTACTAAGTTCATACGTCACGTGATTAAAATACGTCACTAATTACTTCCATTATTACAAAAATTACTTACTTAAAAGACTAAAGTCAAAGTATGAAAAAGATATGAAAAGTTTATGATGAAAAAATACAGTAATGGAAATGATAAACTGCAGCTATTATTTACAACTACAAATTAACAAAATTCAATGTAAATCAAATGTTATATCATAGTTGGCATCCATATAATATCTAATGCCATACACTAAAACGGACATTGTAGGTATATGCAATAGACGGGCACACAATTGCATATTACAATAATATATGACATACATGGTACTAGACTTGCCATATAGATTTATACATTACAGTGCAATGCAGTATCGGCGTTCCATAACAACGAAATGTTTGACATATGTTTTTGAAACAGAGTACTTTATAAATATCATGTTACAAATTTCAGTATAAATCTTACATCTACTTTCCAGATTTTATATAAACGAAACATTTAGACTCCTCTTTCGAAATAATTTACAAAAGTCTGATATCCTGATATACCGAAACTAGCTAAAATCATATGCCGAAAAGTAAATGTTACAGAATTCTGTAGAATGCACAAAAATTTACCAAATAAAAATCGTAATGCAAAAATCATACAAAAATCTAACAAATAAATTTCTTACCTCGATCGAGCATAAATTTCTAGCAAGAAAAATTAATCAGACATAGATTCCTCTATAATGTCGGAAGGTGGTGTGCGCCAGGCATATCTAGTCTAGTCTATTTAAAGGGTAATGTCACGCCAAATACTAAATTTCATGGGATTCACGGCCTATTCGTGTGCTATGACTATTTGTATTTCCACGGGAACAGAACAGAACGGTATAATATTCCACGCTACGCTAGGATTGTTGTCGAAATAATTGAAAATATGTTTTTCTTGACCCTTTTGTTGATTGGCATGTTGTTGTTGCCTAGGGGATGATAATAGCGTGTATGGATGAAGATGGTAAAACATTCATCATGTTCCAACTCCAATCCTGATGTGATATCTGCAGATTTTTGGCACTACAAGGTTTCTGAGTAAACTACTTCCTCAATGTCTAGTCTAACTGAATCTAATTGATCTAGTACCCCTCATAGAGGTCTTGTTTATGACTGTTGTTGTGAAGGTGCACACCAAGGTATTCTAATTTCTGCCCATGTAGACAGTAGTTGCCTCATCATGTCTTTTTCGTATTTCTAATTGCATGTATAAGAATGAAGGTTTATTTTTTGTCTTTTTCTCTTTTTCAAATATCAAAGGGTCTTGCTGGTGTTTGAATGATGCATTGACAATGTTGATAGTTCTGTAATGAGGCAGTCATTGGCAAAGAAACTCAATTGTGAGGTAAAAGTGACCGAAAGATGGGAGGGGGCGTCATTAGTGACTTTCAATATATGTGGTCACATTACTACTATGGAGCATATGAAAGTCAGAAAAATCCTATTTAGTTCGTTGCTGTCACTCTTCCTGAATATTGACACAACATTGAACACTCAAGTGTCGTGCCTGAACTGAATCTTAATCAGGGGACTTGTGTAGTTGTATGTTCCATAAACCTTTCTTCAAACCGAGTGATATTACTATGGCATGTTGCATACGGGTGTGCAGATAGGGGTAACTTTCAGGTTAGGTACACAGGTCATCTTTAGTGAAGAACTAGTTGAATTTACAATAAGAATGATTGCCTTTATCCGATCACCTCTGTGAATGAAACTGTCCTGTCCTTTAACTGGAAGACTGACGCGTCTTGGTTTTGGATTTCTGTTGAGTCATAGGCGCTTCCTGATGCTTTCAAGAGCGTTTTGAAAATAATTGTTTTCATGTCTGATTAATCGTCCTATTGTAGTACTCATTCAGTTGATTTTGTGGAAGATATTTGTAAGCTGAGAGATGTTACCTTTGTTCCAGAAAAAATGATATTTCATCTGGTTTTACTCCATGTAGGCATATTAGTGTGCCAAAGGTAGCATTTACTTGCATTTGAGTATTAACGATGGGTTTGTGGTAAGGAAGAAATTATGGATCTTTGTACCAAACATTTGCTCCATTTCGCATCGGCTGAGGATGCTAACGTACATATATGATTTGATATTGATGTAGTTGATTGTGAGATATGTTATGTTGCAATTCCTGCTACTCAGAGCTCTCTCTTCTGATGGTCTTGTAGAAGCAAAAGAAGCTCACCAACAAGTACATGTGTCCTTCTGGTGTCATATTTAGCCAAGGCTAACATGTCCGGTGTTAAGGTCACTGACTTGGAATCATTTGTCGCTCAGATCTCGCTTAGATGAAGGATTCTTCATGTCAGTAAGTCATCTGGAAACTCGGTGGCTCTACCCACTGGCAGGTTCTCGTAAATTCCCGAACCAATACCCGGAGAGGCACATAGATCGATTTTCTTCAACCATTAGAAGCTTGAAAGGTTACCATATGACCATATCGAGTAGATGTGTCTTTGAGCTCAACAACCACAATAATAATAATAATAATAATAATGATAATAAAACACCACACACACAAGCACACGCACGCACGCACGCACGCACGCACACACACGCCATTCGTCTGTAAAATAAAGGGAGTATACTTGTCTAAATTTCCGTCTACATTTAGTGCAGATAAGAGCGAGGTCCTTGATAGACGAACACACAAGGTCGATCTAAAGTTTCATTCTTTCCTTACATATAGTTTTGGAAGAAACCTGAATCAAAACTGAGGATTGAAATATAAGAGCCTTTAGTATAATAAGTAAAAGGTTAAAAAGGATAAAACTGTTCAAATAAAATATGAAAATTAAGGGAAGTAATCATGATGTAAACATGCAAAATGTACTTTCCCTAGTTATCTCCCCGTAAATTTTGGCTCAATGAAACCCAAACAAGCTTCCAAATTACTGGTTTAAATGCCCCCATCCCACATTAGGATTAAGAATAAAAAACTTGAGTGATATATTAGAAGGCTTCGCAAGAAATGTAAAACATGCAGTGGTTTCAAGGACGTAGATGGACTTGAACTATACAACGATGGACATAACATTGATGATTTCAACTGGTAAAACGACTATGTTTAATTAAATTACTTAGCATAACTTAAATTGCTTACTTTCTATGTTTCAAAAAGATCTTCTGGTAGATTTTGTTTACTATCACAACGGCAACCTCTAAGTGCTATACGGCAGCCGTAGATGTCTGCCAGTGCTTGGGGTAGGAGGTTTTATATTGACATGGCCTTTGGAATCCTCGTATGCAGTATAAATATTTCTTGTAACAGAGTTAGTTTTGCGAAGGTAGTGATGTCAGGGGGGTGGGGGGGGGGGGGGGGGGGGGTGGGGGCAGCTGTTGCACATTTCAATTACGTCTATTGAACGGAACTGAAGTTGATATTATTTCACTTGGTTGAGTTCTATGTTTTCAAGGGTTTTTTCTTAAATATGTACTGATGTGTTCGTACGAATTAAAATGCTCTATAAGAGGTCATATTTCTTTCAAATCTTAGTATTTTGATTTTAAATTTGATTAGCAATTTGACTTTTACACATAACCGACTATTGCTGATTTGATTCTCTGATTTATTAAACGCGCCACATGTGAGGAATGAGCGTTTCATTCTGCACACTATTGAAAGATTTAATGCAAGTTAGACAATATTTTAAGAGGAATACGAAAAACATTGATATTCCCTCCCGTCGAAATTGTTTGAGTATGTCATTTATTTGTTTAAACTTGTCCATATGTCTGCCTGTAACCATACCCGTTTGTATCTGAAGTCAGGGTATCTGTGTCCCAGTATCCAGCTACACATGATAATGCGAATTCCTTGGTATTTGCTGAAGAAACCTTGTACCTGTATCTATTAACATTTCAAATTTCACATGTATACACCATAATTATCAGACTAAAATTTCTTGTATGTCTAAATTTAGATTTCCCCGGAAGTATAATTTATGCAATCACAATTATAATTTATTGTTAAAGACAATTTATCTTATCTTTATTTGCCTCTACAACGCAATTTGAACCTACGTTCTTATTCTAATTCCGGTTTTTAAAGTCAGCCCGCCCGCTTTGCTTAGTAGGTAGAGCGTTGGTCTACGGATCGCGTGGTCGTGAGTTTGATCCCCGGGAGGGGCGTATGTTCTATGTGACTATTTAATAAATGACATTGTGTTTGAAACCATTAGTCCTCCAACTCTGATAATTCATGTGGGGAAGTTGGCAGTTACTTGCGGACAGGTTTGTACTGGTACAGAATCCAGGAACACTGGTTAGGTAAATGCCCAAATGCCCTTCGCTACATGACTGAAATACTGTTGAAAAAGGCGTTAAACCCAAACAAACAAACAGTTTTTTTAAAACCAAATTCTGTAATGCGCACTTAGGGATGCATGTGTATGTGAGTGTGTGTTTGTGTATATGCGTGCGCGCGCGTGTGTATCTGTGAGCGCGTATGTGCGTGCGTGTGCGTGCGTGCGTGCGTGTGTGTGCGCGCGCGTGTGTGTATGTATGTGGTGGGTGGCGGGGTTGGGAGTTGAAAACTTTACATGTGTTTAATTTGTTAAAGTGAATGCGATATATTAATCAAGGACTATAGTCCTTATTTACGTTTTGAAACAGATTCCGAATACATTTATCAAGGCAGAAGACCCGCGCTGACGAGCGGCAATTTCCGTTTTCGTATTCTACGAAAATGGAAAGCTAGCTGCATATACGAGGGATGTTCGAAATGAATTGCTTATTTCTATCTGGAGACTTCAAATTTCAAGTTAGCCCAAAAGGGCTCATTTCATGCCCTCGAAGTACTCCCCGTGGCTAGAAATGCAAAGTTTCAGCCGATGTATCCACTTCTTGAAGGCGTCACGGTACGCTGATTTGGGCACAGTAATAAGGTACTGATGAATGGCAGATCCAAGTGCCTGTCGGGACTGATATTTCCGCCCAGCAAGGAATGATTTCAATTTCGGAAACAAAAAGAAATCACATGGGGCAATGTCTGGGGAATACGGGGGGTGAGGCAAAACAGTTACTTTTTCTTTCTTCAAAAACGCCGTAAACTATTGCGGAGGTATTGGCGGGGGCATTGTCATGTAGAAGACGGACATGTTTAAAACCAGTGGCAGGGCGTCGTTTCTGATAATACTTTTTCAGTTTCTTCAGTACTACGTCTTTGTAGTACTTTCCGGTGATGCTTTTGTCCTTTTTCACCGGCACATTTATTGCGACTCCTTCACCAGAGAAGAAGATTGCATACAAAACCTTCTTTGCACTCAAAGAACGTTTGGCAATTATTGGGCGTTTGCTGTGTTAAGTGGCCCAGATCTTATTGCTAACCTTTCTGACGGGCTCAAAATAATGGACCCAGGTTTCATCACCTGTGACGACATTGACAAACAGCTTTTTGTCATATTTTTGAAACATTTGAAGCAGCTTTTTGGCCACTTTAACCCGTTGCCTCTTTTGCTCATCAGTCAACAGATGTGGCACCCATCTAGCAGAAATCTTTCTGACTTTCAAATGCTTTCTCAAAATAAGGTGAACCGCTGATAGTGATATGCCTACCTTTCGTGCAATATCACGAACTGTAAATCTGGCATCTCCTTCCATGATTTCCTTTATTTTGGAAACGATTTCTTTACGAGATGCAGATTTTGGCCTACTGATTTCGGTGCATTTTTGATGGACTCTACACCAGACTCAAATTTCTTTTTCCACCGCCGAACTGTGTCATAAGACACACAAGAAGGTCCATAAAAGCAGTAGAAGTTCAGTCATCAGCTGCTTCAAGAACAACCAAGTTTTTGAGCGAGCTTTGATGTAAGCCCGTATTTCATCTTGCTTCTACCAACCATTTTTACTACAGTGGTCAATGATTGCGTGTATTCAAATGGCAAATTTTATGTCTTACACTTAGTCTAACATGTACATTTATACACCGTTGTGTAGGTATTGAATAACCCTATACAGGTAGGTATTGGTTTTTATCGTGCCCCACGTGGATATCGAGCTAGAGGACAATAAGCAATTCATATCGAACACTCCTCGTATTAGCTATAACATCGGCCGAAAAACGCCTTATTATCATGCAAGAAGACGTTACCATACCAAAATTAGCGATTGTCATCACGGGTCTACTGCTTAATAGACATTGGCAAATTAAGACGAAGTTGAGTGTGATACCTTGGACGGTGGGTTTTTCAAGGGAATCATCCTAACATTTTTTGATTATAATATGTGCGGTAGGAAAACCATACATAAAACGGTAATAAAATGTGGTTTGTTATACCACCACTCTGTGGTAGGGATATAAATTTGAATTTGTCTGTCAATCCGTCCTTCTTCTCATCAGAAAAAATATTTATTACGCATATCACAGAAAGAGGAGTTGCGCACCCGAGTTTTAAGCACGTTCGATCACAAATTGCTTACGATAAGGTATTCCTGTTGAACAGGTGTCCGTCAACCGTTGTCGTCCGTCGTTAAATTTCATCGTCTTTGTTATGAAAGATGGTCAGAAAGTTTGCCTTTTTGTATACACCTGGGGCCGTATTCATAAAGCGTCTTAAGTATAAGTATAAGAAATTTACTATTTACTTAAGTATTACTTAAGTAAGAAATTTATTTTACTTAAGTATATTTGTTATTCATAAAACAACTTAATAAGTAATTCTTGAATTTTATTGTGGACGAAAACATTAAAAAAAAATTAATTTCAGACAGATACAACATGCACACTTATGTTTAAAGTGCTTTTATCTGAAAAACAACACTTTAATCGTACTCACGACGCTATTTAGTTTTTCTGACTTAAACCATGTCTTACGTATCTTAAGTTTAAGCTGTTTTATGAATAGGACTTAAGTTTTAACTTAGACTTAAGCTGAAATCACCACAAACTTAAGTAAAATCTTCAACTTAAGTCAAAACTTATATTTAAGATGCTTTATGAATACGGCCCCTGATCAAGTTTAAAACTCGATCATTTTTATCAATAACTATGTCTCTGGTTAAATCACATGAAAAACCTTCTACCACAGAAGCAATATTTTCTATTTGATCAACAAGAAATTTAGTCAGAATATTTGTCTTCATGAAAACAAGATCATATTAAGGAGGTAGGTTGCCTTGTAACTAGGACAAATTCAAATTAGTTAAACCGTAGCAATTTATATTTGTATTTCTGTAAGTTAATGTTTTAATTCTTCGTTTATCCCTGTCCCTTTGAGTACAAGTTTTATCCAGGTTTGTAGTACATGACCCTCCAAAGGTATATTAAAAGAAGAAGGAAAATACGGATATTTAACACTCTTTAGTGTATTCCGATTTCACTGTTATCCGAGGAAGTCTGCATGGTTGATAGTTTTTAGCTCGACTTTTCGAAGAAAATGTAGAGCTATTGCACTCGCCCCGGCGTCGGCGTCGCCATCGCCGTTGGTTAAATTTTTTTAACAAAGACAAATATCTCTATTACTATAAAAGCTATTGACTTGAAACTTAAAATAATTATTTACTATCAAAGTCTACACCAGGAGAAACAATCCCCATGACTCTGATTTGAATTTTGACAGAATTATGACCCTTTTTAACTTAGAAGTTTTGGTTAAAATTTTGATAAAGTCAAATATCTCGGTTACTATCAAAGCTATTGACTTGAAACTTAAAATACTTATTTACTTTCAAAGTCTACACCTGGTCCAGGAGAAAGAGCCCGCCCGCTTAGCTCAGTAGGTAGAGCGTCGGTCTACGGATCGCGGGGTCGTGAGTTCGATTCTCGGGCGGGGCGTATGTTCTCCGTGACTATTTGATAAACGACATTGTCTCTGAAATCATTAGTCCTCCACCTCTGATTCATGTCGGGAAGTTGACAGTTACTTGCGAAGAACAGGTTTGTACTGGTACAGAATCCAGGAACACTGGTTAGGTTAACTGCCCGCCGTTATATGACTGAAATACTGTTGAAAAACGGCGTTAAACCCAAAACAAACAAACCAGGAGAAATAATCCCCATAACACTGAATTGAATTTTGACAGAATTATGCCCCTCTTTTAACTTAGAAATTTTGTAAAATGTTTTTTGATAAAGTCAAATATCTCTGTTACTATTAAAGTTTTTGACTCAAAGTCTACACCAGGAGACAAATTCTCATAACTATAGTTTGAATTTTAACAGAGTTATGCCCCCTTTTAACTTGGATTTTTGATTTTTACTGGCAAAGCTCAAAGTCAGAGTCAAACACTGAGAAAAGTCGAGCGCGCTGTCTTACGGACAGCTCTTGTTTAATAAGCGCGTTAGCTTTCTACAATTAGCTAAAATGTATATGTCGCGGGGCTCGTGTTTCCATGGTAACACGTTTTCTCTTATTTTTAAAACAACTATGATAAAGGGTTTTTTCAACGGCTTCAATGCCAAGTTATTAATAATCAACATGGAATATAAGGGTAATATTATTAGCAGAATGACTCAACACTTTACATGGTACCCTAATTATATTAACATGTTACATGGTACCCTAATTATCTTAACGTTTAAAGTAACCATAGCAACAGAAAGATTTAGAATTGCTAAATCTTGCTTTTTATCATAATTTTTTTGAAAAGGTTAAAGGGTTAAATAGAATTACTTTTCTCGTTTAATATAGCTTCAAGTAATATGTTCGTGTTTGTGTTATTTGCATTTATTTAAGGTGGATCGATATTTGATTTTGACCATTTTTATCCGATTTTGCCGGTAGAACGTCCATTTTATTCTACAGACATTCTTTTTTCATCATTGTATCTATTTTTGAATGAACTTTAACAAATTGAAACAATTATTCCATGCAACCGGTCGAAAACCCTATTTTGACGTCGGAAAATTTTGTCTCGTTAACCAGAATAGCAAAACCGGTCAAGTCTTTAAACGGTGAATTTTTTTTATATTTGTCGCAGAATTGCGAAAGATTTGATGACTTCCAGTTGAGAACATTATTATTTAATCTAACTAATCTAACGGAGTGTCATGTTTCTTTCATTTTAATTATTATGGTGTTTCAAAAGTGAATACGTATCAATACTAGTGTTGCGAAATTGAAAAAGGGATATCAGATGTTTTGGAATCTGTAGAACAAATCGGGGGTGGGGGGGGGGGGGAGAGAGTTATCATATTTGGAAGGTGTAAGGACACGATACCTGAATATTCTTAAAAAGAAGGTAGACAGAGGCAATGAGTTCCTACTCTTGGACTTTGAATTAATGTCTCAGACAGAATTCAAAGAATTCCGTCAGCAAGTATCAGAATGCATGAGCAAAATAGAGTTCATTGTTTTAAAGGAGCATAAAAGGAGAAAAGTCGTGAAGTAAAGGAGGAAGAAAGTGAAGCAACACCATCTCTAACCGATGAATTGAATAAAGTATTTGAGCATCAGTTAAAGCTATAAAAGAATTTTCTAGACAGCCAAAAGGCCAAGGATAATGCCTCATCTACAGCAGTGATACACGCAATGGACGCAACATAAACACCCTGCAAAGTTTTAGTTATCTACATAGAAAAGGCGGAATGTCCGGAGCAACAGGAGCTTCTAACGGATAATTTAGTTGCACAGGAGCTTCTTTCGGAGCATTGTTGAGTAATAAAAAACAGAAAGAACAAAGGAGTGCACGGCGGGTGAAATGCAGGTATTGTGATAAAGCTCACTGGAGCGATGAATGTGATGTTTTTTTTAAAACGGTGGAAGAACGAAAAGGCAAAATAAAAGGAAACTGTTACACGTGGCTAAAGGAAGGACATATTTCTAGTGAATGTAAGTCTTCAAGAACTTGTGTGTACTGTGGAGAAACAAATGTTCACCACAGAAGCTTATGTAGTAAGAAGTTCAAGAACAAGAGTAATGCGGAAGGGGCTCATTTTTTACCGAGGATACCAAAGGTACCATTAGTAATAGGTTCGGAGAAGAAAGTGGACTGCTTTCTTATGATGAAAGTGTTTTTAGGCAGTCAGCAACTAAGGAGGTAAATCATTTGAAAGACATAGAGGTGAAAAGGTAAGATTATAAGTAGATTCAGGCTCTCATAGGACACACGTGACGGAGGATCTTTCCAAACGACTTGGACTCGAAGAAGAATCAGAACAGGAAATTCAATTGGTTACACTCGGAAGTGAGAACACTACGCCTTTAAAGACAAAAACTACGAAGTTTCAACTAAAACTAAAAAAAATGGAAAGTATATGACACTAACTGCGAATATCGTGCCAAATATTACAGAAACAATTAATAGAAAGACATCAAGATTTACGTCTGCAAAGAAGTTCACAGATTTCACTCGCAATTTGACCTTAGCGGATAGTAGTCCAACAGAGAATGAACCAATTACTCTAGAATTATTGGTAGGTAACGATTACTACCTGGATATAACACAGACAGAGAAAACAGAAGTTCAACCGGGCTTATACTTGCTGTCCTCTCAATTAGGATGGATTTTGATAGGAAGAACACAGGCTCTGGAAAATTCAGATACATGTGACAATGATGTTAATATGCTAGTGTTAACTTATGGAAATAGTTCAATGGAGTCACGTGTTTTTGCGCATATAGATGGAGCTATTCCAACGAAGCCAAGTTTAAGTGACTTTTGGAATATTGAAGCACTTAGGATTACGACAAAATTGATGACCCATGGGATAAGGAAGCGATGAGAAATTTCAAGGAAACAGTTAAACGTGCAGATGGCAGATACAAAGATACGTGGCCGTGGAAAGAAGAATTCCCGGAATTACCTGAAAATAGAGCATTGGCAGTAGGGAAACTTCGATCACTTAGTAAAGGACTGCAAAAACAACCAGAACTTTTTCAGAAATATGATAGTGTTATCAAAGATCAGCTGGAGAAAGGTATAGTTGAGAAAGTTGAGAGATTTCATAGCGATGGAAGGAAACACTATATGTTTTCCACATCATGTGGTAATTACACCAGATAAATTTACGACAAAGTTATATATAGTGTATGATGCTTCAGCCAAAACTAGAATGTAGAAAAGGCTTTCTTGCAAATAGGATTGCAAGTTTCCGAAAGAGATTGCACTAGATTTCTGTGGTAAAGGGATTGTGAAAAACCTACAATCAAGGAGGATAGCATTCTGGAATATAGATTCTGTCGTGTCCCATTCGGAGTCATTTCAAACCCAATTCTTCTTGGAGCTTCGATTGAACATCATTTGGATAAGTATAATATTCAGAGTTAGCTAATCAGTTGAAAAGCAATATATACATGTACATGGACAATTTGATCACCAGCATGGATACGATTGAAGACACAAGGGCGCTGTACCACGATGCAAAAGAAATATTCGATGACGCTAAAATGAATCTTTGTGAATGGATTACAAACGACAAGAAAGTGAATGTGGAGAATCCTGCGAAGGACAAGAGGAACGAGATAACCGTGAAAGGTCTTCGACATACATGGAACACCGAGTATGATATTCTTGGATTAAACAAGCCAAAATTATTAAATAAGGAACTGTTGTTTACAAAGAGAAATGTTCTGAAACAAATAGCTTCGGTGTTTGATCCGTCGGGATTAATTTCACCTGTGAGAATGAGAGGAAAGGCATTAATTCAGAAAATGTGGAAACAGAAACTGGACTGAGATGATACATTGAGCAAAGAAGATTCAAAAGAATGGAATGAGGTAAGGAAGAATTTGGAAAATTTGGACATGTTCAAATTGGATAGATGTGTTGCTTCAGTTAATGCTAATACAGAGACTGAATATTCATTGTTCTGCTTCTCAGACGCGCCAAAGAAGGCATATGCTGCAACAGTATACTTGGTACAAAAAACTGGTAACAAAGTGAAACGTGACCTTATGTTTGCGAAAAGCGGGTTGGCTCCAGTCAAAGAAATGACAATTCCAAAGCTAGAATTGATGGCGGTGTTAGGAGCCTGAAGTTTGTGGAAACAGAAATCAATTTGACCATCAGGAATCTTTTCCTAATAACGGATTCATGATGTGTGTTGCAGTGGATTCACTCGGAAAAGACACTTCCAGTTCTTATAAAGAATAGAGTAAAGGAGATCAAGAGCAACAAAAATATAAAATTCAGGTTTATAAGCAAAGAATTTGATGCGTCAGATGTAGCAAGTCGTGGGTGAGATTTTCAAACTTTGTGTAAAGACGATATGTGGTGGCATGGTCCAACATGCCTACCGGAGTTAATGGAGGAAAAGGAATCAGATGTGAAAAATGGGGATTTGGAAACAGAGTCAAATGAAGAAACAAATAGAACGGAAGATGTATCAGAAGTTGTCACTGATGAGGATGACTCAGTAAAATCAGGTCATGAAACAGTGTGCACTGTCCAGGAGTGAAATGATGATTATTCGCCTTTTGGAGTAGATTCAGGGTAGTATTTATCAGCAACGAGAATATTGAGAGTTATAGCTTGGTGTCTCAGAGTCATAAGGAGATTAAAGGGAATACGAAATTATCAGAAATGCCTAAGTGACGAAGAGATAAAAGAATCCGAAGCATTGTTTGTTAAATCGTGTCAGAAACGACATTTCCAGAATGTACATGAATCTATTTTGATAATAACGGCCAAACAATCTTGCTAGACAACTTGCCATGGTGTTTTTATAGATAGGAATGATTCACTTTGATGCAAGGGATGTCTTGAGTATGCAGACATTTCAGAGAGTACAAAACATCCTGTTCTTCTTCCCAAAAACGACAAATTCACACACTTACTGATCGATAAAATGCATAACATGATACTACACAGTGGTGTTTCGCAAACATTGAATGATGTTAGGATAAAATTCTGGATACCACATGGTCGTACAGTCGTTAGATCAAGACTTAAAGCATATAGAATTTGTAAGAGAATTGAAGGAGGCCCTTACAAATTACCCGACATGGCTCCACTCCCTAAGTCACGTGTGATAGATGCTACGCCATTTTCAAAGGTCGGTGTTGACTATATGGGACCATTATATTTGAAGGACGATTCAGTCTCTACCAAAATATGGATCTGTCTATTCACATGCTTGGTCACAAGAGCAGTGCATTTAGAACTTGTGCAGGACATGTCAGCTGAATCATTTATTATGTGTGCTAGGAGATGATTCGTAGCACTTAGAGGAACCCCATCAGTCATAATCAGTAACAATGCAAAACATTTCAAGCTAACTAGTGAAACTATTCCACTAATCTGGAAGAAAATAATCCAAAGCAGTGACGTGAAAGATTATGTATCAAATGAAAAACTAAAATGGATATTCAACGTGGAGTTAGCGCCTTGGATGGAAGGATTTTATGAACGTTTTGTGGGTACTGTGAAAAGATCATTGAGGAGAGCGATTGGCAAAATAATATTAACATTAGATCAAATGCAGTATTGAAGGAAGTCGAAGCTGTATGAACAAGAAACCTTTGGTGTATGTTGGAGATGATTTAGATTCATCAATTGTTGTAACTTCTGACCATTTTCTGTGCCGGAACGCTCATACTGGTAGCCCTGAGACGGAAATTTACGATGAGAACGATCAAGAATATAAACCAGTGAAGAAAGATGAGAACGTTCTCAATAGTTTCTGGCATACACAATGTATACGGAAAGGTGAATACTTGCTTATTCTGAGAGGAAGGTCACAAAACAAGATAAAGTCTAAACGAATTCAAGCAGAAGACCCAATTAACACTGGTGATATTGTTTTGATAAAGGATGATCTTCCTAGAGGACAATGGTCTGCGGATGTGATTACGAGTTCAGGAAAAGTTCTTAATAGGCCTCTGAATCTACTCTATCCAATAGAAACATCAAATGTTGATCGAAAATATCAAAGTGAAGAAAATATAGAAGAAATTCAGAGCATAGAAAACACTGATAAAACAATTAGGAGAAAGGCAGCAGTTATGCTAGGAAATTTGTGAAAAATATTATATAAAATTGTAGAATTTCGTCTAATCAGAGAGCTGTATTAATTTTCATATGGATTGTACATGTATTCTGATTTAGTGATTCTACGAGAGGAAAATTCAGCAGTTTTGGATTATTTCTTGTTGTTTTTTTCTTTTTTGTAATTCATATTTTTGAATGTTTCGCATTTTTGCTTGAGAGTCGCATTCATTTAAAAAGAAAGAAATATTACTGGAATGTTGTTAAATAAACCATTTAGAAAAATAACAATAATTCTTAAAATAATTACATTAACTGTGCTAAGTAGAAAACAACAAATGTCTTATATACGAAAGACCGGTGGTGACTTCCAACTTCTAACTTCCAACTTCTGACTTCTGACTTCTGACTTCCGACTTTCGACTTCCGATTTCCGACTTCCGACTTTCGACTTCCAACTTCCGAGTTCCGACTTCCGACTTCTGATTTCCGACTTCTCACTTCAGACTTTTCATACTATACGCATAAGGAAGTACTAAACCTTTGGAATATGCATTCGAGAAGTGATGTCCGTAAGACAGCCAATGCTCGACGTATCGAATTGTTGTCCCAGAATCAGGGATATTACGACTAGTTTGTTTTAGAAAAGGGGCAAAAAATACATGTCAGAGTTATGGAACTTGAACCAGTGAGGTAGGTTTTTGATCTAGAAAAAGAAAATGTAAGTTTCAGATCTATTTGCCTTTAAGTAATTGCTATATGTACGTGCACGCAAAATCTTAACCAGAAAGTCCAAAAGGGGGCATAATTTGGCCAAAATGCAAGTCAGAGTTATGGGACTTGGTGCTAGTTTTAGTTTTAGCATAGTTTTATAACCCAAAAGACACATGTGAAGTTTCAATTCAAATATCTGCATTAGTTTTGGAGATAGTAACTTGCATGTAAAACGTTAACCAGAATTCAAAAAGTCCAAAATGGGGCATGATTTGGCTAAAATAAATGTCAAAATTATGGGACTTGACCCAGTGAGGTATGTTATTGACTTTTAAAGAAAATATAAGTTTCAAAGCTATATACCTTTAAATGATAGCCATATGTACTTGCATGCAAAACTTTAACGACGCCGACGCCATGTGGAGTAGAATAGCTAAACTATTCTCTGAATAGTCGAGCTAAAAAGAAATTTTCAAAGCAATATGCCTTTAAGAAATAGTTATTATACATGTACTTACACGCAAAACTTTAATCAGTATTTTAGTAAGTCCAAAAGGGGACATAATTTGGCAAATAAATGCAAGTCAGAGTTATTGCACTTGATGATATCATCTAGTTTTATAACCCCAAAACCACAAGTGAAGTTTCAATTCAATATCTGCATACGTTTTGGAGATATTATTCCTACTGTACACAATTATGGAAAGCATACTTCCGATTTCCGATTTCTGATTTCCGACTTCCGACTTCTGACTTACGATTTCCAACTTCCGACTTCCGACTTCTGACTTCTGACTTCCGACTTCTGACTTCCGACTTCTAACTTTCGACTTCCGAGGTCCGACTTCTGACTTCCGACTTCCAAGTTTCGACTTCTGACTTCTGACTTCCGACTTCCGACTTCTGACTTCCAACTTCCGACTTCTTACTTCCGAGTTCCGAGTTCCGATTTCTGACTTCTGACTTTCGTAGGCTTATAGTATGAAAAGTCTGAAGTGCAAAGTTGGAAGTCATAAGTCGGAACTCGGAAGTCACCACCGGGCTTTCGTACATATATTTGTGACAGAGCATGAGATTTTGGGTCCAAATGCAATTTTGGTCAAAAATGGGGTTTTGGACTAATCTGACAGACTGACCCGTTCTGAGTAAAAATCGTCAATTTGACAACAAAAATCAGTCGTTGTCATGGAGATATTACCACTTTTCGGACACCATGTTTTTGTCTAACTATATCAAAATTGAGGCAGTATATCTTAATAATGACACCATATTTAAATAATATCAAAATAAAATACATGATAAAATAACAAAAGCAACCTGCAATTAATGGAATATATTTCTTTTTGTCTCTTTCTTTCATGTAGTATAAAAATATTTATGTTCTAAAAATCGTTTCTATAGCAACACTGTTGTTTAACCTCTTTTTTAACAGTCTCTTGATGAATCTAGCAATAAATTACATAGAATGTGAAATAAATACAAAATTTAAAACTTTTCTAGTGTGCAAACAGTTTACAGACAACTGTTTTATGACATTCTTTTGAACAAGATACAGAATTTATTTGATATCAAATTAGACAACATCCAAAAACTACGACATTAATCTTATTATTATAGACACCTTATCTATTAAACAGTAAGAAAGAAAATCAGGCAAGAAGATATAATTATTAGACTGTTATTATCAACTGTGAGTTTGCTAAAATTTAAAAGACTTAGATATACTGATCAGTGAATCATTACCATGGCAACGATGTGGTATTTTCTTACAAAATACTAACATTACCATGGCAACAATGTGGTTTTTTTTTACAAAAATACTAAAATTTTTGGCAATTTCTTTGTAATGAGTTGAATATTGGAAGTGTTTTTCCATATATGTACATCAAAAGCTGTCTGTTTTCTTATTTAAAAGTAAGAGAGTAGACATCATTCCATGAAAATTAATGTAATATGGTTTGAGAAATACATAATTTTCAGATACACCTCTCTCAGTTACAACTATTGCCACTTTAAGGTAGGCTTGTGTAATAACATAGTGCTTTGTTGATGCAATTATTACATATGAAAATATATTCACTAACATAATACAGCTTAACATATATAACATATAAACAAGAAAGATGTTGTTTACATATGATGATATCCAAAATAATTTAAAAGTTAAATTAATGTTACCATGTCAACAGTGCACTATTTTCTTAAAATAGTAGTTTTTTGTAAATTTTCCAGAAATAATCGGAACATTCATTTAGCATCTGTTCAGTATACATTTGTTTTACACCACAAATGGTCAATTATGATCATTTATAAAAAACAAACACCATTTTATGTAATATAACTTGTCTTTGAGAACTACATATTTTCCTGATATACCTACTTGCATTACAGCTCTGCCATTTTATAGCAGATTTGTGTTATAACATGTATTGTTGATGGTTACACATAAAAGCTATTTTCTTGCAGAACATAGTCTGATTAGCAGAATATAAACAAGACACATGCTGTTTACATAATCAAACAAATCTAAATTTAAGTCAAATTTGTGTTACCATGGCAACTCACAATGTTTTGCAAAAAAAAAAAATAGCTATTTCTGCAAAGGTCATGTCATGTAAAAATATCTTTTAACACAATTATAACCATGGATTAACATGATTAATTCTTGAAATAAAATATATTATATTTAGCCAGTAACAAATATTTTCTGCTATATTGGTAGTTTTCTGCCATTTCTGGAAAACTCCTTCCTACACTCACACTGGCAAGACAAGGCAGTTTTTATTGTAAAAAAGTTTCCTCCAAAGGTTGTGCTTTAATGTCACACATGTTGTAGTTTTGAAACAACTAGGATTCATTCAACAGACATGTCTTAGCATTTCATGCATGCAGTTTTGGAAAATTTATAAGTTAATTCTGTATTGTTAGAACAATTAGGATAGTGCTTCTCAAACAACTTCACAGCTGTCATGACATCAAAACACTACTTTTACCAATTTTTCTCACAGTTGACTAAGTTTTACTTTTTCTTGAAACACATTTGTAATTTGAACTAGAATTTTTAACTTTTTCAGGTCATGAGGGCAGGAAACATGACCTTATTTGTGCAATATGGAGTTATTTGCTCATATCAGTATCTGTGACATGCATTCTATTCCACAGGCATGATTTCAGCTGGATGATCAGTTAGAAATATTAAATTTCCCTTCTGTTTCATTCCCATTTACATATTGATAGTTCTTTCATCACTGCAAAAGAAAAATTCATCAACATTAGACTTCATTTTAATAAGATTAGTATAAGGTTACAGAATATAAGACTGTAAAGCATCTTTTTAAGCTTAAGAGAGTCTTTTTGTTAAAAGCTGAATAAAAGCAGATTGATAAGTATAAACTCATCCAAGAATCTTACAGTATTCATGCAGAAAAAGTTTTTTTCAAGAATACATAAACTAGCTAAGATTCCTACAGACTAGACATACAATTCATGCAATCAAACATAATGTAAACACAAATACTGTAAAAATAATTTTGAAAATATGAAAAAATACATACATGGTATATTCAATTATTGTATGTCATTACTTAGTCACTTCTTAATATATTACACATTTGTTGATTTGGTCTATAATCAAAATCATTTCTGTTAAAATGTTATGAATGAAATAGATCATTTATGTTTATGCTAATTTAATGTCTTTATCTTTCTTAGAATAGCAGTATAGTAACTGTAAAAATGTATGAAGAAATTTACAAACCCCCATAAAATCCAGCTTGTTGTTTATAGACCTTCCTGGAAAATCATTTCACTGTTTAAGGTCATTGCATCAAGCCAAACAATCCTCAGTGGTTGATCTGTAAAATGAAAAAAAATACTCAAAAAGGCTGAAATGCAAGATAAAAATGCACTGGGCAGTTAGCTCAGTACATATTTAGCAAAAAGACTTCTATAAAAAGAGTAATAGGTTTAAATTCCTGGCAAGGCTTTCAAAACAAAATGTATCTAAAGTTTATTTATTTTACTAAGTGGTTTTTAGTCACTTGCCAAGAATAGTACAAAATGGTTAGGAATCCAGAAATAATGGCCAAGTGAACAGTATGCAAATTTAACATGAAAAGCTTTGGAAAAAACTGTCTCTTTCCAAGTAAAAACAATATCTATGCCTTGTAGAAGTTTTATGTATGGCCTGATTTGACATACATGTAAGAAATTAGTGGTTGAAGCTGACAATAAATGTGTTTCAACTATATCTAATCATTCACTTTCATGGCATGACTGTATTTATAAAATGATCTGGGCTTTAACTTTAATATGTAACTAAACATTATGACTGGCTGTTGTAATTTTGTCTGGCACCAGAGTCACAAGGTCTTCAAATAATTGTCTCGCATACTGATTCTACTGAATACTTCTTGCAATTGTCTTGCATACAGATTCTACTGAATAAGAGTCAAAACCGATTTACAAAAAGTTAAATTCATGGCAAATTTCAGTAAATAAAATATAGTCTACAATATATTAACACTTGTAAATAAAATGTGAACTGCGCTAAATCTACCTCGAATCTGTCATTAGTGTCAAATCCGGGCTATTTTTGGAAAAGATACCGGACAAAACTGTCGATATGAACTCAAATAATATTTTTAACACTACATATTGCTTAAATACTTACTTACCTTGAGATTCGCTAACTGTCATTCTTTATACAATCGAAATAAATCATCAAATAATTGTTTTTGGTAGTTTCATTTTCTCCGCGACCTTCGATGTTTACAAATGGCGTGTCGATTCAAAGGGCGATAAATTATCAATCATTTAAATTTTTTAAAGAAACGGAATTGCAAAACACGGAAAGGTTTATAAATGTCACTTCATTTTTTTCTTGTGGCAAGGTAGAGTATTATTGAAAAGAAATGCATTAATTGCGCCAACACGTGGTAACGTCCACCATTTGTTTGTGTGACGTAACTTTAATCGATGTTTTCTCAAATGACGTAACGCCGAATTTGGACCCAAAATGTCATGGTGCGTCACATTTATGCTCGACTGACTACACGCCTTTATGATATAATAGATCTATAGCTTTGTATTGTGCATTGAAATGTGTGAAAAAATAATACAAAGGAAATTTCGTGCAACGGAGTCAATTAAATTTATTTCCATAGAAAGTCCGGAACCAAATTAAACCACGTGCTATTTTTGCAGTAAACAAGATGGCGGAAAGACAAAAGCAATCAGACGAAAGAATGGAGAATTTTCATATAATTGTGGTCACTGTGGAAGAGATTTTAAATACAAAAAGAATTTATTTCGTCATATAAAGGAAGCGCATACAGATAGGCAGTATTTTTCATTTGTGTTTGAACATTGTTCCAGAGAGTTCATGAAAAAAGGATATTTGAAGACTCATTTGATAAAATTTCACAAGTTGGATGTTAAAATAGCAAATGAAATGTTACATGACAGTAGAGAGACACAGGCAGAGACATACAAATCAGAAGTTGAGGATATTAGCAGTGAAGAGCTTGAAGAATAGATGAACAGGATGTGACTAAAGTTTTGGAGCAGTTAGAAAAGGAACAAGATGTTCAGTTGCTGGATGAGAATGATTCGGTGGATAGAATCACTTATAAAATCGGAAATAGAAATTATTCAGAATGTTCAGAGAATGGTGATGGAAACGGTTCAGTAAGAGAAGATGGAGAAAGTGAAAATCAAACTGACAATGATGAAAGTGAAAATCAGTGTGAAGCGGATAGTAACAGTGATGCAAATGTGAATAAAAACAATAGAGAAAGTCAAGTTGAAGATGATGTTGACGATGAGATCAACAGTTACAGATACGACGCCTGGCTCAAGCCCCGTACCCTTACAACAACAGTTGAAGTGTGGACGGGGACGGGACTAAGTTATACAACATATAGAAAGGGAAGACCCATCTACAGTCGAGTAGAACATGATAACGATTATTGGACATATGACATGAAAAAATTAGATATAAAAATGTGATATGGAATTACAAATAAACAGCCGGATATAAATAAGTGTAGAAGTAAACACAAATTATAACTTCAAGGGTTTTCTTTGTTTTATGAGGCGGAGTGTCGCGGAGTTGCGAAAGATTTGTTGACTTCCCGTTTAGAACATTATTATTTAATCTTACAGAGTGTCATGTCTTTGTTATTTTAATCATTATGGTGCTTTAAAAGTGAATTCTAGGACAAAATGTGCTGCTCCTTCGTTATCATTACGTCTTATTGATGTAACTCCGTTTATTGTTAGAAATTGTTGATATTTTACTCCGTTCATGTATTATGTAAATTTAGTGCATATATTGTGTAACTCATCTACTTATTCCATGAAATTCAGGGTTATTCACGTTTGTAACGTGTATCATGCTTGTTCTCATTTTTTAAGTTAAATTTTGCTATAAAAGGTTTAAAATATTTGTAGAAGTGTAGTTAAAAAATATAGTATTAGGGATTAAATCTGTGTATGGAATTAAAAAGAAAAAAAATGGAAAACTGTGTTATCTTATTAATTTTAAAAGAAGTTTATCTTTCTAAAGATTACAAAAAGGAAAACGGTTTTATAGGGTGAAAAATAAAATCTTCAATGTTGGTGTAATAAAAAAGAAAACTTCATCACAATATTTTCTCCTTTATTTTTGCAATATTCATACACAAATTTATAAACGAAAAATTGGGGATCAGTGCATAAAATTTTTCGCTATTACATTTACCAACAAAACTTACCGTCGTATTTTTACTACAATTTATCGTCAAAACTGAGGCAGATGGGTCTTTACTTTCTTTATGTTTAATCATTGACAGTCAACAAATGCTGTTGAAGATATAAGCCAAATAATAGCAAGAAAAGCTCCAAAAGCAATGCATTTCACAGGTTCTGAATGTTTCAGCATCAACCTTGCTAAAGAATGAAGGAAATATGACTTTGTATATATGCAAGGTAGTTATACAATCTAAGACATTTAATAAGTCTGTTGAGATGAGCCTAGAGAAAAACGGTTTTCTTAGAAATTATCAGTGTTATTATGAAGAAAGAAATAAACTTTATTACAGATAACTTGATCTCAACAGACTTTCTTAGTCTAGGTACGTATATGTATGTTTAAAGTTTCAGCTTAATATTAATTGAGATATTATGATTACTAAAGTTTTCCCATATTCTTACTCCATATATATAGTCTTCTTTCATTTCTTTCTATTTTTCTTTCATTTTGTAAATTCAGTAAAACCTGTAAACAAAGTCCACCATCCGGAAGAAGCTAAAGCAGCCTTTGTTGACATGTGGTCTTTATTTAAGGGTGCTTCTACTTTAAATGAATAGTACACTTCTTTTTTTTTAATCCCAGATGGGTTTTATTCATAGGGTGGTCTTTGTTCGGAGGTAGTCTTTAAACAGAAGTTTAACTGTAAGCAAAATGCGATAAAAAACGCATACATAATTATGTAGTGTTTTCAAATGCATTTGATTTGTCTGCTCTACTGTGGTTTACGTTGTAGTGTAACTGTAATTAAGGAACGTAGCATTCCCTTTGTATGTCCATCCTTTGTACATATCCCTTCAACTCCCTCCCAACCCCCTTTCTACCCATTAGACCCCACCCTAACATTTTTATTGAAAAAGTCGCCGTGATTGCAGTAATCATTCTCGTGGCTAGTGCTCAAATAGACCAGTGTCAACGCCTTTGAATTTTACATTTAAATATATACGTTACGGGATTCGTTTCCATGGTAACATCAATCTTATTTGAGAAATCACCATTTTCTACTGAAATTTTATCAATTTTAGAGTATATTGTAAGTATACAAGTACCAAATTATCAATGGAAACAAAAAAAGTAGTACTAATCAAATGACCCAATATTTATTTGGAAATGACGTAATAAGTAATCTTCACCAAGCTATATTGCCAATAACTTCTGTTACCATCATCCATTTTCTTACATTCATCGAAATATTTCAATAAAACTACACTAAAGTCGTAAAATATAGATAATTATTCAGCACGAAAGACTCATAAAAATATTTTGGCAAATAATGTCTGTTTACAAATAGTTAAAATAAATAAAAATGCCC
Source organism: Mercenaria mercenaria (assembly GCF_021730395.1). Classification (NCBI taxonomy): domain Eukaryota; kingdom Metazoa; phylum Mollusca; class Bivalvia; order Venerida; family Veneridae; genus Mercenaria; species Mercenaria mercenaria. Next base: position 31,593 of record NW_026463406.1, read on the forward strand.
ATGATTGCGTACTTAAAGCTACAGATTTTACGCGGTAACTGGACGAAGTCATTTTAAGGTAACAATGTTTTGTAGCCTTCCTGCGGTGGTTTATTCATTATTTTCGCATTATTAAACAATTAGATATCAGGTCAGACACATACGATTTCTTCTTAAGAATAAATGATTTTTTTTCGGAAGAATAAATATACAAACACATTTAATTTGTCGTTAACGTGGTCGTAAATCGTCACGTTAGCTTCCGGTTGGGCATGCGCACATACAAATATTAAGGCAACCTATCTCCTTAAATACTGCTTTATTTCCGATTAAAATAGATGACTATGTCAAATCATAGCAAAACTCTGCTAATCATCCAGAGACCTATAAGCCTACTTGTGGACAATTTCCAGTTCGTCGAACGTTTTATTAAAACAAACATTCTGGCAAAGTGTCAATACGGTTGGGCCAGAACTGCGATTTCTTGAGTGTTCAAAGCGAATTTGAACGTCGTACAATGACGACGTTTACAGGGCGATCACACTAGGTTATACTGACCTGCTTTTCTCTGAGACACAACTAATGAGAAAAAATCCAGAAAGTATTATGACGGTAGGTCAAATGCTTTGCTGATATCTGTAACACAAATATTCTTTGACGAACAGACGGACAGACAAAGTCATATCTATATCCATTGACGCAAACGCAAATATTGGCATAATCATCATAACTGGCATGCTTTTTCTACTAGACATAATATAAACGAAATCAAAATGAGATGGTCCCCTTGAAATATCGATCTTATCCACAGCCCACTTAGTTTTAATTCGCAAATGTTTATTACTTGAGCAGCGGTAAAGGCAAACTGTCACAATGTTCTCATATTTATTTACTATACTGATCTGATATGATAAAGGGATAAGTATAGAACAGCATCACCATGGGAGGCAACTTGTGTTTGTTATTTTATGCAGAGTTGTGCCTTATTATTCTATAAAATAAGTGATTAATTATAATTATTTTGGCAATCTTCTCAATAAAATTACAATTAATTACTTGGTTTCTGAGAAAAATAATTAATTAAATACAATTATTCAGGACTTGTAATTAATTATAATTAATTTTCATCAAATTATGTCTTTAAATTTCCACTTGCATCTTTCGGCAAAATAAAATGTTTCAATGGCAAAATTTACCTCGAGTACAATTCATTGAAGTGGCCGATTTTGAATTTTGTTGACGTAAACTTCCGACAGCCCGGCGCGTTGCTCTTGTGTCAATTTCACAATGATATGTGTTTTTCTAGTATGACTTTCGTCAATAATGCCAAACGTGTTCGTTAGCACGTGCATATTGGCACACTTGCCTTGCGGGTGTAAAACATGCTATATTGTTTAAACCGCCTAGTGCGGATATTACGTTGGCCATGAGTCGGCCTAAAATAAACCAATAATTATCTGCAGTACCTATTCAAATGTCGGTATGTGAAAATTCCTGTAAATACATGTTCATGCATTATTAACAAAATAGTAATACAATATAAACTGACCGATTAGGAATTTTGTTGAGTGTATTCATTCTCCTTGTGATGCTTGTGAATAATTTCAGTTTAAAAAAATGAAATAATACAGTGATATGCCCATCACTAAAATGTACATTGATAATAAGCATTCCAGGCATGCATTCAATTCGCGATATACTTTCTTGGTAAAATAATATCTATTTATCTAAAGAATGTCAAATCGTGATAAAAAAATGAGATGAACAGGTTTGTACTGGTACAGAACCCAGGAACACTGGTTACTAATAGGTTAACTGCCCGCCGTTACATGACTGAAATACTGTTAAAAAACGGCGTTAAACCTAAAACAAACAAACAAATAATTATAGAGTGTAGTTTAAATATGAAAGTCAGCAGCTGGGTCCGAATTTTTGCAAAATTGCGCCCACTATGGCGGCGACTCGTGGTTGACTTCTTTGCACTGAGATTAAAGGTTTTTAAAATATGAATTAAATAATGTTTCTTTCACAAATTTATTGTTGAAAGACTTATTTTCATAGAGAACACTAATTATTTATATGTACATATGTGTTATAATGTATAAATATCACATTTAACTATTCAAAAAAGTCATAAAAGAAATTATTTAATGGTTGGCATGATAAAATTAAGAAAGTGTGATTGATCTAAGCTCAATCAATACAGGTCACAATAGCATAAATAGTATTCCCTATATATTCTATATAAAACTGATATTTTTAATGATCTACCAATCATAGCTAGACCTATTTTAGAGAACAAATCCTTACTTCATTTTAAAGAGTTATCATGACATAAAAAGAAAAGAGAAAAGTAGGGGTCATTCATCTTCTAAAAGAGATTTCTCTTGTCACATTTGAAAGAACTATTCATACTAAAATTGAGTTCCACTTCACCAAATGCAACCTTTTCTCCCAATTGTTCTACCAAAATGTCAAAAATACACACACAATGAAATTTAAACAGAAACCAGCTTAAATTTAGACCTCTCTGACCAGGCCAAGTGAAAAATACCTGGCAGCCATTACGCGACTAGACCAGATGAGATGGCTCCCACGCTGGTTCCTTTACTCTAGTTAGGCCTATAGAAAAACTGATTTTCTGTAATAGTTTCAATTCCATTTGTATAGTATCAGTAACATATCTGCATGAAAAATACCAAGTTTCAGCTTGATTAAGTCAGGTTTCAAGGTTTATGGCATTTTTAGTAAATGCTCATTTTCTTCCACAATCTGACCAAACTAGCCTATTTATATCAATATCTGAACAAGTCTCAAGTTAAGCCCACATTTACTTATAGATCACAATAGCATAAATAGTTTTCCTTATACATTCTATACAAAACTGACATTTTTAAATGAGCTACCAAACATAGCTAGACTCATTTTAGAGAACAAATCCTTACTTCATTTTAAAGAGTTATGATAAAACTGGCATACAATGAAGAGAAAAGTAGGTGATATGCATCTTCTAAGTGAGATTTCTCTTGTCACATTTGATTACTGTAAAATCACATCAAAATCACACTGCTCTGACCTGGAAGTACTACTCTTCATTTCACCAAATGCAACCTCCTCTCCCAATTGTTCTACCAAAATGTCAAAAATACACCCACAATGAAATTTAAACAGAAACCAGTTTAAATTTAGACCTCTCTGGCCATGTCAAGTGAAAAATTAGTGTTTAAAGACCTGGCAGCCATTACGCGACTCCCACGCTGGTTCCTTTACTATAGTTAGCCCTACATGGTATTATACCATTATACATGTATGTGATTTCTTCAACAGGAATAAGGAAAGCGTTATTCAAAACGGCTACACTATCCCATCTCAGACATCACTTTATATTAGATATTAATATTAATGAAATCACCACATAACAAGAATGTCCGCCGTTCGACATGTTTAAAATATACATTGTTTCTGTATGCCCTGGAAATGCATAAATAAAACATTTTTCATAACAACCTGAAACGGCCGACTTCGATTGGCCTCGGTGAACTACATTCAACTGCGCTTAAAAGTACAAGCAGCCTCGGATAACTAAGTTCAGCTACGGCAAGGTACGTTTCAGTACGGATAACTACGTTTAGTACGTTTAACTACGAATGAATAAGTTTCAAATAATCTGGACTAAATTCACGCTCAAATGGCTACGGATCGTTCAAACTTGTGTGCATTTTCATACTAGGGAAACATGCAAGTTTGGGAGAAATCTTGAATACGTTTTGACCAAGTGTTGGTACGGATTGATACGGATTACTACTTTGAGGTACGACTCAGGTACGGATTACTACGTTTCTGTCCGTGGCTAGACGTAGCTATCCGCGCCGTATGTGGGTTTAACTAGCAAGTACATACAACACGATTGTGTAGTTTTAACGACGAAACATATCTATTGCATACTAATGTTTCATATATTGACATTTATCATTATCAAAATGGTAGCAAAAGCCAACACAATAAATTTTTCTAAAGCCAATTTTTGACAACAACAAACATACTTGATTCCGATAAAGTAGCTGATTTTCATAATTAAGACATGACAAAAAATAAAATATTGTCAAAACAGACTCTTTTAGAAATAAAGAAAATATTGAAGAATCAGTTCAATTGAAAGGAAAATTGGTAATAGTAGGTGTTTACCAAGGCGATGGCGTGAATAATTTTTGAGCTAATGACAAGTATATCAAGGTATAAAAATATATAATAGATATACAAGATTTACAAGAATAAGAAACATCCTGCTATATGTGGTGCTGTGGTGCTCGGAAATAATACGGAACATATAAAGCCAATAATAGTTGATAACAGACAATCTGATGCCAATGATTAACTTTGTCACTAAGCATTCAAGTAGACATTGAAAAAAAATCATATTTCACTTACATGTTAACGTTTTTTCCTCATTTCCTTGTGAAAACAGAAGTATTTGATATTTAATACAATACCAGACGCAAAATAGTCAATCCTGTGTTTTGGGTTTTCACCAAATATAGTCTATATCAAAAGTCTCCACAGGTAAGTATATACTCGTACAGAAGAGTGGACATTTTTGTCTTTTAGTTAATTCAAAATTCAAGCCTAGCCAAAAGTTTGAAACTAAAACAAATCTGATTCTAGCTTATTGTTCGCTTTTTATACCTTCGTGTAACTAGAGCTTTTACTAAGGTGACAAATGTCCTCCCCCTCCCCGCACGTATTGACACATGTACAGCGCATTAAAATTGATGCACACACTGTAAAGTTATAAGAAAAAAAAAACAAAGTCAATAAAGCTGAAGATTTTTTTATGAAAGTACATAACATGAACTATGACAATTAAGGTTGGTACTGATTACTTGTGTGAAGTTTCATCAAATTGTGTGCAACGGTTCGGCAGATTAGGCATTCACAAAGATTGCGTATACAGCATAGCAACAAAAACAAAGTCATGCAGAGTATTTTTCTGAATATTTATCTAAAAGAACGTAATATGTACCATGCACACCTACGGTTGGTATTGATCACTTATCTTAAGTTTCCCATTATTACATTGTGAGCAAGGTTTAATTAGGCGAGCACAAGATTGCATATGCAGTCTGTATGTTTATAGGATATTAACAAAAAACAGTCCCATTACTCTGCAGAATATTTATCTGAATATTTGTCTAAAAGAACGTAACATGCTACATATACACCTTGGGTTGGTACTGAGCACTTGTCTTAAGTTTCCATGATTAAATTGTGGGCAAGGGTTCGGGTGATTAGGCGCGCACAAGATTGCATATGCAGACTGTACGATATTAACAAGAAACAAAACAAAGTCCAACAACTCTGCAGAATATTTTTATCTGAAAGAACCTAGCATGCACCGTACACAACTAGGTTTACCACTTATCACTTGTCTTAAGTTTCATTAAATTGTGTGCATGGGTTCAGGAGATAAGTCGCACACAAGATGTTAAGCAGACTCTTTGTATATTGTATAGGTAGCAAAAAAACAAAGTCCATTAATTCTGTACAAACAATTCTGAAAAAACCTAGCATGCACCATGCACAAGTACTGTTGATACCGATCACTTGTGTGAAGTTTCATTACATTGTGTGAAATGAATGCGGATAGTTCATTAGTACAATATTTAATCTACGGACAGGTATCGAAATGGAAACTTTTGAAAAAACTGACGTGGCCCGAAACACCTAAAATCGATTGAACCCATAAAAAGTATCAAAATTTCCCGATTTGCGCCAGGACAGATCTGTCTTTAAGCACGGACGAGCGGACAGACATGAGACAGACAGACAGTCTGAAACCAGTTTACCCCCTTACAACTTCATTGTACAATAAAGGGCAATTTATAACGCTGAGTGCATCTGTAAAATAAAAAAAGTGGAGTAGCGTCGACGCCCTCTAGCTCCGGATTGAGCAGAACATATATATATAATTTAGACAACATACTAAATATATTTAAAATATATAAAGACATACATTTACTTTTACTTTTGCTCTGTGTCGTGTGTTAGTGACTATAACAAGCTACACAACGTCACCTTTTGTTTGTATCTAAAGGAACGGAAAGGCCGTAACAGGCATTATGAGTGTAACAAATATATAGACGTATGCAGTGCTTGAGACTTTCTTAATCAAGTTATAAAACAGAGTTGTTATGATGTGTAAATGAAAACAAGTCCATCGCCATCAGATGACATTTGTAACAGTACAAAGAAATAATTAGAAATGTTCATAGTTGAAGATCAACTAGACTAACTACAAGGTTGACAATACAGTTTTTTTTATTATATATGTATTTATCTTGTCGATAAGCTTTCATTCGGTAGATTTCTATCAGTTAAAATTCCGGTTGTTCAGTACATTCAACAGTAGGATGAGACAACCAGAAATTTACCTATAAAAGGTTTAGGTCGCTTTCTAAATGGAAATAAATGTTATTTCAACGAGGCAAAAGTTAATGAATCATAGTTATTTGGTACTGAGAACATTAGAAATGACAGCTATGGAATCGACCTAAACTGAATAGTGGGAACAGCGTTGTTTCATTCCTGTTTCATCTACGAATCTTCTCCGGCACTTTTTTCCGCAGAAAAGAATCTCTTCCAATGGAAATCATTTGCCTCAGAGCTAGAAGTGATAAAATATCGTTCTTGACGTCCATCTCCATTTCAGCTTTATAGTTTGTAACCGGAAAAATGTTTTGTTTCTATAAAGATAAATTGAAACACATTGTGAACATCATCGTATCCGTTTAGCAGTGCATACGGATTTGAAGGAGGAATTCAGATTATAGCAAGAGTACTTTCTTATTGTTTTACTTTAGACATTTGATGTCATCACTCCCATATTATGTGAGAAGAGATATAAATTTATTTGAGCAGCCATTAATTGTAAATAGGAGAATGAAACAACGCGCTTCCCTCTGGGAAGACTGAAATGTATTGTTGTTTATACGATGCCGCTTTGGGGAGGTTAATCTACTAAGAATTCTATTGGGATTGTAATATAATATATGACTGTGTAGAGTGGTATTCACTTCTTGGAGGGGTCAGTTGATATTTAATAAACTTTTAATACTATGAACCTTTACTGCGTTTGTTACGCATTTGAAAAAATTATAAAAAGATCAACAAAATAATTGTTTTGATATCGCACTCATAATGAATGAACTCAGTTTTATTGTCAATGAATGATGATTTTGATATCATCATGCTACTAAATAGATGATATTATTATTATTTCATAATATCTTTGTTAATTGACGCATTAACGGTGTAATATTTAACAATTGTTTCAGATTACTCTGGTAACTCTGCACAGTCACCATATTTGCATATTTACGTACACAAAATACATACTCGGTAATCTTAGAAAACAAAGACTTCACAGTCACTTTTGTGTTCGATAACAATTTGTTAGGGGTAGAATCAAAACCTCTTGTTACTGCATTAACAATCCCCCCCCCCCCCTCCCACACACACTTACTGCGAAAAACCTTACCTTTTGAATATTCTGTTATGGTTGACTGATTCGGTAACCAGCTACCATAAACTAAGAAATCAGTTAGATGAGAACTATGCATGCTAACCTTTTAAAACACTCATGCCTGATTTAATACTAGTCATAGTAGTAACAGCGGTGTTTCATTCCTGTTTCTTCTACTGATCTTCTTCGGCACTTTTTTCCGCAGAAAAGGATCTCTTCCAATGGAAATCATTTGCCTCAGAGCTAGAAGTGATAAAATATCGTTCTTGACGTCCATCTTCATTTCAGCTTTATAGTTTGTAACCGGAAAAATGTTTTGTTTCTATAAAGATAAATTGAAACACGTTGTAAACATCATCGTATCCGTTTAGCAGTGCATACGGATTTGAAGGAGGAATGCAGATTATAGCAAGAGTACTTTCTTATTGTTTTACTTAAGACATTTAATGTCATCACTCCCATATTATGTGAGAAGAGATATAAAATTTATTTGAGCAGTCCAAAAATTATAAAAAGAAGAACAAATATAGCTGTTTTGATATCGCACTCATAATGAATGAACTCAGTTTTATTGTCAATGAATGATGATTTTGATATCATCATGCTACTAAATAGATGATATTATTATTATTTCATAATATCTTTGTTAATTGACGCATTAACGGCGTAATATTTAACAATTGTTTGAGATTACACTGGTAACTCTGCACAGTCACCATATTTGCATATTTACGTACACAAAATACATGCTCGGTAATCTTAGAAAACAAAGACTTCACAGTCACCTTTGTGTTCGATAACAATTTGTTAGGGGTAGAATCAAAACCTCTTGCTACTGCATTAACCCCCCCCCCCCCCCCCCCCCCCCCCCAACACACACACACACTTACTGCGAAAAACCTTACCTTTACAATATTCTGTCATGGTTGACTGATTCGGTAACCAGCTACCATAAACTAAGAAATCAGTTAGATGAGAGCTATGCATACTAACCTTTTAAAACACTCATGCCTGATTTAATACTGGTCATTTTCATAGTATATCGGGAAATGATCTATGTACTTCTGTACTTTCTCTGGAAATCTAACATCTAAAATCTAACTTTAACAAAGTATTGTCTATTCGGGAAGTTATACGTCTAGACTTTCATCTGAATAGGGATTGGGTGAGATTTTTAGTGATGCTTTAATTGTATTTTGATATAGACTTTTAACTGTAATGTAGGTCAGATCGGAAGGACTTATCCGTCGATAATGTTTTATATTACCAAGCCATCCCGACGTATCTGTTGCACTTGACGCAATTGTGCCTTTCGTACTTGGAAGAGTTTTAACTTTTTACAGTCGTTTAAAAGTAATAGCGACGAATGCTATTTTGTATATATTAATACATGTATTTTCATGTAGAAGAAAAATGTTTTTTACCGGAACATCGAACAACTCCTGTGCTAAAAGTACAGCTTCTTTAACTTTTCTACTCCTGTAAGTGTTCTCAATATCTTCTTCAACCAGTTCACACAATACGTCAATCTTGGTTAGTAACACAATTACTGGTATGTCTATACATATAAATAAAATATCTGTATTAAAATATCATCAAATTATCTGAAATTTATAAATTTAGTTAGAAATATTCAAGCAAGACTTGAGTTATGTCGGTTCTCTCTGGTTTTGAAAAGTTACAACAGAAACAAAGTATATCAAAGGAGATCATTACATAGACGTGCTTGCAATAAAATTACAAAAGAAAAGTTAGAAGTATTAATTTACTACTAATCATAAATATATTTGACATACGTATGTGAAATACATTGATATACCCACTTATTACATTTTTTTTATTTCAAAGTATATTTCAAACCACAGCTGTTTTCGAAGCGAGAGTCAAAAACGACGCAATATCAATGTGTTCTATGCATATGTGGTATTTTATCTTCAGCTGTGCAACGGCCACAATGCTTCAATACCATTTATCTCAGAGAAGCACTCGTAGTTTATGGTTTCATCAACGCTGCAGAATGAACTTCCCTAATGAAGTTACGATCTAGATTTAAAAAATATTTTGGTTGTCTCATGTGAAAATGTATGTCAGTCGTCATTTAACTACATGTACAGGCGAATGTATTTATGCAACACAGATGTGAATTAAATGAATAATAAAAATGTGCACCAGTGTTGGACAGTTGGCTAACAGGGAAAAGAGGCCTTGTTAATAAATCCTTAGGCATTGTTTAGTACAATATAGTACCATACCTCCAAACGTTTGTAATGGCTTCTTCTATTGAACCAGGATGGATACAATGCTTAAAAATCCATTTTTAATTTTTGTGAGGCCCTATAAGGGGACAATTAGTGTTTTTCCGTTTTCAGGGAAAGAAAAGAATTTTTTTTCATTCTTTCGTTATTTGATGAAATTTGTATCTGTTTTAGATAATGTATTGTTGTATGAATAAAAATGTTCATCGCACTAAATAGTTTTGATTAGTTACTGAAATACAACTTGTTATTTAGGTACATGCTAAACTTTTACCTAATTTATAGTTGAAAACGAACTTTTTTGAAATCTCCACGACAGTCATGTTGGGTATTTAATGTTCAAGTAAGAAAATTTCAAAATTCGTCAAAAATGTTTTGTAAATTGCCCTCTTTTATTCAAGTATCGTAAACCATAAAATGTTCCAGAATATTTCCTTCAGAAATTTAATATTTGTTTTAGGTATCTATTTGTATGAAAGAAAAACAATTCTGAGGCTCCAATTAGGTTTTAATTACTCGCATTTCATGATCATTTTGATTAACATTTAGTTATTAGGTAACAGATTCATTGCCGAAATATGCTTAGCACAACTCTCATAACGATTCATGATTCACTTTTTATACAACTTTGGGTATTCACATCTCCTTAATAGAGTGTATGTAGCATTTGACTAATATGCCATGCTATGAATATTGTTCCAAGACCAGACAAATCTTAAATGTGTGCCTTCCTGATATTGCAACTCTATATTTATGAGCAATGTCACCTATACGTTTTTTATTCATTTTATTCATCTACGTTTTAGTGAAACTCCTGTAACATTGTCACAGCAACTTGCATTCAAAACTTCAAGCAAGTTTCCTAAGTCAAATAAAGGCTGTATTTGATAATATATTTAACCAAGTTTTCTTTAAATTGGTTATATAAGTTGACATCTTATGTGGTTTCAATTGTTACTGAGACAAACCTAGACTGGCATCAGTCGTTAGTGTTAGTGTCTTTTAACAGTAAATCTCTCTGCTGTAAAATACTTTTTAACACAAAACATAAACATAATTTTCATCTTGGTTATCTCATGTTGTTTAATGACTGGAAGCATTATGTGAAGTTTAATCAGATACCTGTAGTTACTGAAATACAACTTGTTATTTAGGTACATGCTAAACTTTTACCTAATTTATAGTTGAAAACGGACCATAATTTGAATTACATGCAGCAAATAATTTTATTTTAATAGGTTAGATGGCACAAACGCCTATTGTAAAGCTTTAAGCCAACACATAATATTATATTTGGTGTTAAGATATGAACCGACATGCTAAACTTATCCAAGGTGAGGATGTCAACAAAGGCGACACCAGAGTGAACAAAATAGCTCTCACTAATCATCACTGGAATTTTGAAATGTTAGGCAATTTCATATGTGTATGAATGCATATCACATATTTACACAAACATTTTTGCAAAAATGAACTACATTTTATTTGCCAAACAGTGATACTGCGTGTTTTACTTTTTAGTGTATGTATCGGTTCAGTATTCCGTTTATAGACAATTTGTCAAATATCGCAAAAGTTAGAATCATTAAACCGATATCTTACACACTTCTATTGTAGTAACAAATAAATGAAATTATGGAAAGTAAAATGCAATGAAGTGACATGCATGCGTAATATAATGGCTCTACTCATTTTTAAATTCTCAGAGTTACTTATTCTATATTTCTCACACGAGTATCAATGCGTTTGTGAAAGTCTCGGCTTTAGTGTTCTCAGACCTCAATAGAAAGTGATGCTACAAAAATAAAACAGTAAAATTACGTTACAAAATAAGTTTTAGTACAGTTATTTTTTATTATAAGACTACTTAAGTATATCCACTTTACTGAATGTTACATTGATTGCAAAACTGATATGCTGCATGTCCAGTTAGATATATTCTTTCAGAGAGTAACTCACTCTGGGGCCTCGTGAATTATAAATATTATAATAAAAATTAGAAATAAAATGGAATGAGTCTTAGTTTTCTTTATGCACTGGATATTTTAGAAAATAAACATTCAAATCTTTATTACATCTTGATACGAATTTAACGTAAATTTAAACATACGGGATACGTCAGATCATCATGTAAATGCCATCTGATGGTGAACCCCCAGTTTAGCGACTGTAAGTCTTCATTTTCACTTGAAAATTACATTTATACCTTAAAAAATAAATTATATAGTTGAATTTTCCACTCTATTATATATTTAAATCAAATATACATTAATCTATGTTGCCATGTCGTACCAAATAAAACTTACTTATTTACTTAATCTATAATTGAAACAGCATTTTACTTTCATCATTTTTATCACATACCTCCCTTTTAGGGTCTCACAAAATCTTGAATAGAAATATTTTAATCCTTTATCTACCTTGTCTGAATTCCATTTGCCCAACAAATATTTTGATGTATGATGCCACATTGTACTAAAACGGTCTACGGACATTTTTACTCGGGGCTTTCGCCAACTGTCTTTGTACGATTTCAAATTCAAAATCACTTATCAGATGAATTTCATTCATCAGACGAGTTTCATTGTATGCCTTTTTTGTTTTATTAATTAGAGAGTGTTTCACGACAATAATATGATATACAGTCCAACCTGTCTACAAAGACCACTCTTGGGAGAGCCAAAATGTGGTTTTTGTTGGAAGTGGTCTTTATTCACAGGTTAAAATACACTGTAAATGTTAAAGTGGGAAACAAAACATGCGGTCTTTAGAGACAGGTGGTCTCTGTTCATGGTCTTTAACACAGGTTTTACTGTATTATGACTTTTATATTGAAAATCGTTTCATTTCTGACATAACATATTTTAGTTTATTTCAGTTCCTACTGTAAAGAATTTATGGACATTTATACCTACATTGTATCAGTAGTAGAGGACCTGACTCTAAACAACGTTTTTCCTTCTTTATCTATATAGAACCAACATGTTGGATTGGATTTGTTTTTTTTCGGGAAAGGACTCATATGAACGAAATGACGTCACGTTAGTATGATTGACCGCCATTGTAGATTTGGTTTAAACATAACTATTTATCAAGATATACATGACATATAACATCCATACAATACAAATATCAAGAAAAGTGGATTGAATTGAAAGCTTCTAGAGCTTATAGTAATTTTCTCCTGGACCACTACATACTAAGTATCGGCACAATGTTATGGCGGTTAAAATTTATCACAATAATAAATCTCGACCAGAGTTGAATATGTTCGTTGATTTCTATGATTATTATAACGAAAACGGAGCGTAAGTATTGACACGAAGCAGTATAAGTTAAAGATCAGAACATCTAGAAGTAAGTGAGATGTAAGAGGAGCGATATTAGAGGCTGAAGTCGGTAAGATAACTGAGATTTACAAAACTTCAGTCTAAACGTTTTGATTTCTTTATGTATGTGTGGATGGCGTGGAATATATTTTCATTAGAGTCGTCTGATAAAGATGTATTTCTAAACAGCAGTATTTTCTGCAGTAAAAAAAAATAACTTTGTTGTTGTTTCCCGCTCTCCGCAAGTGCACAGAGGCGATAGAATCATATTTTTTAAAAAAGAGGTCATCAGCATAAAGGACATATAAATGGCTTCCAGGGAACACCGATCAAGACAAAACTTGAGCTTCCGCATGACATTGATAGGCCTTTTCCGCTATATATTCAATATGGGTAATTCATTTCAAGTTGTTAGAGAAGAAGAGACCGAAATGTATGTGGTTGGACTCTTCTTGGATTTCTACATTGTACATATAAATAGTAGGGTGTGGTTTAACATTTGGTCTACGAGAAAGCATAAGAGATTCAGTTTTGCAAGGGTTAAATTTAACCGGCCATTTGGACGCCCAAATAGAGATTTTCTTGAGGTCGGAGTTAAGAATTTCTGCAGCAGATGCTATATCTTCCACTGCGATATAGAGACTAGTATCCTTAGCGAATAGATGTATGTTAGCATTTATATCAACGACAATGTCATTTATAAAGATGAGAAAGAGTATGGCTCCTAAGATTGACCTCTGGGGTACATCTGCTCGTATATAGTTAAAATGTGACTTCGCTCCAGGAATGACTAGTCTTTGTATCCTGTTACTCAAATAAGACGAGAACCAACCAAGAGGACTTGCAGTAATGCCAAAGCGTTTCAGTTTGTGTAAAAGCCAAATATGCCATTCTCGGTCAAAAGCCTTACTGGTATCACAGAATACGGCTCGGACCTCATTTCCAGAATCAACTGCTTCAAAGAAGAAGTTATACATTAATAAGTAAGTTAGTTGACATGAGAATCACTTTGCACGAAACCTGATTGAAATGAAGTTAGGAGACTGTGTGAGGATAGGTGGTTGTAGACATGCTTGAAGACAACTCTTTCGAACACCTTACTTATTGTTTATAGAAGAGATATTGGACGATAATTCCCTGGTAGAGATTGATCACCAGATTTAAAAATTGGCGTCACGAAAGCTTCCTTCCATGGATCAAGAAATTCAGATGTTCGTAGAGACTGATCAAAGAGATCAGATAGTGGCGGGGCTAGCTGTACATATAATTCTTTAAGAATTCTATTGTTTATAGTATCGGGGCCAGATGCTTTACCAAGAGAAAACAATTTTAGGATTAATTCAACTTCTGCTGGAGATGTACTAATTGCTTCTAACGAAAACGGTGACGTTTCATCGTCTACAAGAGAGATGGCGCATTGGTTTCGTCTAGGATAGTCTGGTTGCGAAATAAGTTATTAAGAATATTAGCTTTGGTTCGTCGTCTTCAGCAAGGTCGTCACTATCTGCTAATAATGGAATTGTAGAGGAGACAGAAGAAGGTTTTATGAAACATTTTAGACAGAACCACCATGACTTAGAGGACCTAGAATCAGTATGGAGATTGTCTACAAGTTTGCAAACATGGTTGGCCTTGGCAGTTCTAACTTCAGAGACAATCTAGTTACGTAATATTCTAAATTTGGACAATGAGTTTCACTGTTGGTGTGTTCGGCTTTTCTATATGCTGTACGCCTGTGCCTTATTAGCAGCTTTAAGTGTGTCAATAACCAACGAGGGCCTGATGGATGAACAATAATTTGTTTATTTGGAATTCTCATTTTGGAGATATAAAGAACAGTATCAGTAATATTAATAGCATATGTGTTTATTTCTGTATCTTTAACAACTTCCCAGTTTACTCCTGCCGCCTCCTCTCTAAGCTGTTGGTAGTTACCTTTGTCAAAGAGCCAGGTATGTCGTTTAAATGTATATTTTGGTTTTGTGAAAGTAAGAAGACCAAAGATCGGACAGTGGTAGCGTGTTGTTTGATCAAGACAAGGGTCACTTACTCCAGACATACTGATAAGTGTTGGATTGTTTGTTAGAAAGATATCGATCAGGGAAGAAGAAAGCTCTGTAAAGTATGTAGGTTCAGATATGCATAGAGAAAGAGAAAATTGTTGATAAAGTGTTGTTATTTTTCTAGAAGTTGTAGGATTTTGCATGTTGATATTAAAGTCACCTGTGATAATTATGTCACTTATACCTGTATCAACAGCCAGATGGATGGAATCTTCAATTTTGGAGTATGTGTCAGCAGTTGTATTAGATTGTCTATAGAATACACCGAAAACAATATGTTTACTTGCTTTGATAAGTTCAATCTAAATACATTTTGTTCCTTGACTTTCCAGATCATACCTACGTTTATAGTGATGTGTATTTGTAACATATAAAAGAACACCGCCATGACTATCGCCGCTTCTGTCCTTCCTTTCTGGTTCGTGGAAGGTATCAAAATTGACATCGGTGGTTTGGACAGATGCATTCAGCCATGTTTCAGAAATGGAAATGGTGTCAAAATTTCTAGACTCAGTGTAAAATGTGTCAAGTTTGTGTCTAATATTTTGCACGTTATAATGCACGAACGACAGGTGCCAGGATAAACCAATAGTGTTGATTGAAAAGCTAGAAGAAGTAGATGATGATCTGGATGAAACGGGTTTGGGGTGTAAATCTTAACATACGTAGAAGAAGAAAAGAAAGTAGTTTAGTCGTGCTGTAACAAAAGGAATACACGCAAATTCGATGAATTGGTACCCCCCACCGAAAGGGTTTGTGGTGAGGAATAGGAAAAAATATATCCGGCAAAAAGTTAAGAATGTTAGTAAGAAGCAAATAATTTCATTAGTCAAAATCAGTTTAACAGAAAACGAATGTTTAAAGCGTACATAATATATGTATGTAAAATATTACTAAAGAAATTATTTGAATGGGATATGTTTACTGTAATAAGGTAAGTTTTTAGAATAAAATGGAGTTATTTGAAATGTGAGCTGAAGGTAACGGGAACGAAATAGTTTTTGGGTGTTTCGCCCAAAAGTGTTGGTATAACTGAAATTTTGAGTTTTAAAAGAACAGTGCCCTTAAGAGAACCCCAAAAAAGGGAAATGGAAAAAAAGTTTAAAAGGGGGGAAAGGGCGGGATAAAAGGGTGGGGTAGAAAATTCACAGTTGATTATAAATATTGGGGAAAAAATAGAAAAAAATGGGGGGGGGGGGGGGGGGAGGGGGTGCAAGATCAGTGGGGGGTATGACTGGGGGGAGGAGAAGTGGCGGAATAATGGTACAAACTTGCATGTTGAAAAATATTCGGGCAGCAAAAACCAAAAAACTAAATAAGGAATAAAAAGAAATGTTTGAGGGGAAGGGGTTACCCAAGGCAAGGGGGTGACCAGGTGTGGGTAGAAAATTTAATGTTTTATAAATGTTCAGGAAAAGAATAAAAAAAATTTTAAAGGGAAATTTCCCCCAAATGGAAATTTGTTGTGTACAAATACGTAGATTTTTGGGCAATTAAAAGGGGAAAAAACTCTGAAGTTACTAAAAAAACCCGGACGAAAAATTTTTGTGAAACCATATTATTGATGTAAATTTTGTTGAAATTTCATGTTTGGCCAAATATACAAAAATTTTTGAAACGAAAAATTTCTATTTTTGTCCCTATATAGTTAACACTAGAAAATTCTAAGGGCGACCTTGGTGTTACTTGGGCAATTGGCTGAAACTTGAGGGGCGAATAAACCTCATGTGGTAAACTGATTGGGTTTTTTAAAAATTTTCCCAACCCCTTCTAGATATGGTCGCGGACGGGAAAGCGGACCATGGCAAAACTTTCATCCGCTTCGTCGGGGGATAACAAGACGATGTAACAAAGAATATGTTTGATAATTGTTTGTTTGATAATGGATTTTGTATGTCTATGATGCAGTTGAATGGAATTGCAGCATTTTTAGACTGAATGTACTGCAGAAGTGAGAATACAGACAGTAAGGAAAAGACAGAAGATAAAATTGACCAATAAGGTGAGTCGCCATCTAGACTGAAGTTGAAGATACCCTGCGGTGAATAGTTGATAATCACGTATACTAAGCTCTTCATGTTATTCCTTGTGCGTACAGCAACGTGCTACTAGTGGTCACCATGGGACATCTTCAGACAACATTTGGTAGTCTGCCGGGCCAATAACGCTCGTAATACGCTCCAGCGAAAAAGGAAATGGAGAAAGAAGATGGATAGTGTAGAATGATAAAGTCATATTTAGAATAGACATGAATGTCTACGATTAGTAAAGTGAATTATGCGGAAAAAGACTAGCATAATATATTGTTAGACATATAATTGTTGAAAAACGGTATGCATTAAAGGGAATTCCTATAGTTTTTTATGCGCATCTTTCTGCGCAGCCGACACTTTCTCTGGAAAACTGAACTGAACTTCAACATTTGTTGAAACATGTTACAGACAATCTTAAATATGAGGAATCTTGAATGAAATAACATTTTTGATAAGTTTTATCAGTAATCAAATGTTGATATTAGTTTATGTTGTATTGACAAGTATCATGCCTGACAGGTATCTTGCTATGTTTGTGGTTGTGTTTTCACATCGCATTTTAGTACAAAGACGGTGTTGTTCATATAATGTAAGATAATTGACTTAGTACTGATAAGACAATATCACCTTTCAGATTATTTAGTATTCAATTATAGAAAAAATTACGAATTTTCAAAACTTTTTTTAACTTTTAGCAGACATACATGAAATCAATTTGGCAGGTTCGCGCCATTTCCGTCCGAACAAGTGTTGTATTCTAGGGGTCTTAACATAAAATTTAGCCTGGTGACCCATACTTTTTTAGCCATTTTTATGCTCAAAATACAATTATCTATACACAAGAAAAACGGAAAAATTTCTATGAAAGAGTTTTTTCAAAATTTAAAAAAAATATTCTTCATAGGGTATTTTTCATTGAAAAAGTTCAAAAGTAAATATGAAACATTATTTTTTTTTTTCATTTGTACCCATTATTGTAAGGATGAGTATTAAAAATATGACTATGATATCAAATAAGTATATAATAAATCTGTAAAAAGAAAAAAACAGTATTGTGTTGTCTTGATGTATATTTTGTTTGGTATTTATTAAAAAGCAGATAATTATGAAAATGTTGAAAACTCGCTGGCAGTTTCAGCAATAGTGGGTGTGTTCAAAACAATTTTTCACAAAAACAAGCCTGGTGACCTATTATTTTTATTTGTTCATTGTTTTCAGCACAAAGTTTGCTATCATATATGTGAATTTAAAAAAATTCTATGAAAGGAAAAGAACTGTAGGAATTCTCTTTAAGTTACTGTAACAAAGGATTGCTCACTAAAATAAAGATGAAAAAAAAGCTCAAACAAGAAAGTTATCGTTGAATTACATATGACTTATTGCGTACATTCAAAGTCAACAATTGATATTTTTGTGCGAAAATATTAGCGCTTTACCTTGTCCAAACATTTATCAATATCCCACAGATTCTAATTTAATGAAAAAAGTGAAATAAAGTCAGTCTTTATTTTCCTTTTGCAATATGTAAGCTAAAACACAGTATTTAGTTTGCTTACAAAGTAGTGCATATGAAAAGATATGTTGGTCAAGGAAGGCCACATTCCAAAACTAAAAAGAGTATATTCCCCTTTATATATTAAACATTTATTGTTACAGAAGTCGAGTGGCTTGCAATAAAGGTCTAGAAATGGTTCCGTTATTAATTTTAAACTTGGTATTCATAAACTACAATGCAGTTAAATATCAAACACATTCAACAAACTTTTGAAAATGCATTGTCTTAAAAATCCTTAAAATAAGGTATGAATTTGGTTGAGAGGTCCAACCAATATGTAGAAGTTCAAAAGTAACTTTCTAATCTCATTCACAAAACTTACTAATGCACAGCAGGAATGTATAATTATTCTCACTTTAATGACATTTGAAATGTGTCCTTGAATTCTCCACCATATTTTTCATAACTCTGTTTGCACGAGTTGCACGAGACTGCTGTCATTCACGTTAAAAACAGGGTCAGACAAGTTGTAAATGCAATATCATCTAAACGTAATTAATTGATAATGCGGTTCAAGACAAACTTTATCTCAAAACGTGATGAACAAATATGTTGTTGTCATAACAACTACACTTACACTGATCTGATTAGCAGTCGGTTTACATGCGACTTTATTAATTCATTTTGTATTTTGTTATTGTTGTCAAAAGCATAACGGAAGTGCCTCACAACTGAAAGCGGAGTTCAATTCGCAAAATAGTACACTCTAAGTAATATTCTTATATATGTACATAGACAGTAATAATTTTCTGATATTAAAGACGAATTTCTGAATAGGTTTAGTACTTTGATAAGAAATTATAAACATCGGCAGGTTTGTTTTTTTTTAAATCATACACCTGCTGACACCTAAGTTGTCTCACGTTGATTATTAGAGTAACCGTTCGTCCGGCACAGTGATATATTTTGCAATGAATCACCGAAAAGTAGTGGGAAAATTAAAAACCATGTAAATAAACTAAAATTAACCACTTTTTCAAGATCAATTTCAAATCGACTTTACGCATTTAATCCACCAGACCTGTGTAGCATCATAGATATCTGTACTAAGGTATTCATTGTGTAGAATGTCATGTTATGCCCTTGCAATGCTAATCCCACTCTGATTTTTTTGTTTACATTTTTTATCAATGAGAAAGGTGGCGTCCATCCCGATTTGAAATGACGCTGCGTTGAATTTTTACATGTTTAGGCAAACCCGGTGCGTTAGAAAGAAAATCTAATCCCTACAACATTATTTGTTACACTGGTATTGTAAAAAACCTGTTATTTCCTTGTACAAAATCTTAATATTTTGTGTAGAATGTACTTTCACAAAGACCTCTGTTTTCCTATTACATTCAAAGAACTACATCCTTATCAACAAAGTACTGAATATTACAGGTGTCCATCAGTATTATATCAATTTAGGAATATGTTTTTTATCTATCCACCAGCAATTTCTTGAATATGCACTCCTTCTTCATTTCTGTATGAACTGTGAATGTAGCATTATATGCCCCCTTAATAAGCTGTATTTAAAACGAATAAATAATACGATAAAAGTAATCATACAAAGACAAAGAGTGCATGTTTTGTCGTCCAGTCGTATAGTTTGGAAAAGAAGTTTAAATACGTTTGTTTTAAACGAAACGTTTCAGGAAGTATATGGCTATGTATAAATATGGAGGCAAAAAATATATTGCCGGACTTGGGATTAGACTCAAAGGACAACAACGTGGTGGCTCGGAAGCCTACCAGGGCTATGGCCTTGTGCTGTAAACAACCCAAGAAGGGATGAAGAAGGAGACAGAGCATTATGAACTGATGAAAGGTTAATTTATGCTTGATGAAGTTTTGTTAGTTCTGTCAGTTAGAAATTATAACATTGGTGACGAAAATAAACTAGATAGAAACGAAATAGTGTTTTAAATTATTTATCAAGCGGGCCCATAATACCGAGTTCGAGATTTCTTCAAAAAGTACCAGTGCTGGGGTTTTCAAGACTTAGTAAATGACTGTTTAGGCCGCTGCTAAGGGGAGTACAGATTATCATACATTCCTTTTATTCTTATGAACTAAACACTGTCTGTTACATTTGTATCCTTTTATTTTGTTGTTTACAATGCGCTCAACGGATATTTTCATAATTTGATTCATCTAACGGCATACATAACAACTATTTGAAGACATACTTAAATAAAACATTCAATGCGAGTAACTTGTATTTAATGATTTTACTACAAAGCAAATTTAGTGTATTAGTAAAACCTTCTTACCTAGAGATTGTAACTCATGTTTCAGGTCTTTGATTTTTGTTCTTGAAATATTGTCCGGTCCGATAACATTGGCATCACATACAAAAACAACGCAATGAAATCTCCTTTTTCTATATGGATCTGACCGGAATTCTTTACTTCCTTCATGAATTGGAGTGGAAGGTTTGAACTGAAATTGTAATACAACACTGAAATGAATCAATTTATTGTAACCGTTTTTCAACATTTGTTTGCAGGTATGCCACAGGAATTTAACACTGATACAAATGTTATAATTTTTTGCCTTGTTAAGTTATTGCGGTTAATCCAACTTGTGCTTTAAACATCCAACAGCCCTTGCTGTGCTGCCACCATCGAATGTTCAGTAATATTAACGAATGAGCAAGACTTACTTATTCTAATACATATAGTTATTCACATTTATCCCATCACATTTATTTATAATAAATAATAAGCGCTAGTAATAATACCTCTGTATAACTCCCTCGACATATTACCTAAAGTAGTGAGAAAGTTGCCTGCAAAAATATTAAATGAAACGAAGCTACTTCAATGAAAGAGTTTTTATAGAAAGCATTTAAGATTTAATAACAACGAGATCCCAAGAGAAACTGAGATAAACTATAAATAATTAACTTATATAATAGTCTTAGGGCATATTTCACTTTTCTTCTTCTATCTTTCATTAATGCCGTATTTACTAAACGGTTGTATAAAATGGTTACTTTAATGTAATTACCAAACTCAAGAACAACCATTTGTTTGAAATGTTTCGAACTTCTTAAAATTTTATCGTTATTTATTAAAATCCTTATTGAATTTTATTCTAGACAAAATAAGGCATTTCTAAAATTATGGTATGGAAACGCCTTAACAGTATCTAGATCTAATTATTACAGCATGGGGACTCAACGAAAGTATACGGCACAGAATGTGAACTATGATTCCACTTTTTACAGCATCTACCATGCCGTCGTTTTGCAACGTTATAAATCAACATAATTTTCCGCTGAAGATTCAGGCCAATTTATTTATATCATAAAGGTGTAATGACTTTAACAGGCGACCAAAATCTCTGTATATCCGAAACCAAATAATCCGAATTAGCAGTAATTATGCTCTTGTAGCACAGTAAAGTTGCCAACTAAAAAGTGGAATTATGCGCATTTTTCAAGTTAAAATCCAGCTGATAGGTAAGGGAGATCACTGCATAGAAGAGAAAAAGAGAAATGAACTATTTCAGTCCTATTTCTTTATTTCTAAAGCATCAACTTTGTTCATTGTAAACATTATACCCTTGTAGCCGAAACTAGTTAGGAATATATTTAATAACAGTTGAAGTTGTTCTTCCTTTTTCTATTATATTAAAGCATCAACTTCAAATACTAGTAGTATTAAATATAGCGCTTTTGGCATTTTGACCCCATTTGACCTTTTGACCACTTCTAAAAAACTGACCAATGCCGGCCAATTTAAAAAATAAGAAAAAACAG
The DNA here is from genome assembly GCF_021730395.1 of Mercenaria mercenaria. Classification (NCBI taxonomy): domain Eukaryota; kingdom Metazoa; phylum Mollusca; class Bivalvia; order Venerida; family Veneridae; genus Mercenaria; species Mercenaria mercenaria. The sequence continues at coordinate 54,077 of NW_026463406.1, forward strand.
GTTTTCAGGTTGCTTTAACTTGACAAAACCTTACCAATTAACAAAAATGAGAACAAAATCTAAAAATATTAAAAATAATTAACTATAAAATGTACCTCCTGTAATATTACTTCCGAATTTCTTATTTATATACTAACTATTATACCGCAGTTAAACAGACGATTTATTGTCGCATTCCTTTTATCAGCTGTTATTTGCAATAATCAATAAAGCGGCACCGGTGCATTAAACCAATATTTGTTTAAAGTTGTTGATATTGATAAACTTGAAAATGACACCGGTGTTGATAAATAGTTTTTGTTGAAACAGTTTATTGAGAATTACGCTGTAATCCGTCTGCACTTAATGACCTTAGTATAGAACGTTTCGCAGACGACATATGTGTCAGTTTTTGTTGAAACAGTTTATTGAGAATTACGCTGTAATTCATAAAAATTTTTAAAAACATTAAACGTATAGATTATAGCTTTGTAATGTAGTGACACACGGTGTGTTTACAATCAATATTATAAGTTAAACAGACGATTTATTGCATTCCTTTTAAGATAAACATATATTGAGGAGTTGTTTATACAACATATTTGATCTTATTTTCAATTAGTAAGTATATTATCAGGGTACACATAGTAATTAAAACTTTAATTAAGCTCTTAATCCAAAAGTTTGCTTATATCGGCACGTCCGTCCGGTATAGATTCATCCGATATGTAGAATCTAATGTAACTATCCCTCATAAGTGAAAATGTTACTTCTGTAGATGTTGAATCCTCATACGGGTGAATATCAAACATTGTCCCTTGTGTTAAATAAATTTTAATTTTTTTCTTATACATAGATATTAACTGATCAGTGCCAAAGTCCTCAGCTGCCTCAGCTGCTATATTTATTATATTACTGCTAAATTTACCAAAAAATAGATCATCAATACCATCCCGAAACCTATCATTCCACCACCTAAATATAAAATGTGATATTGGGCTTTTAATCGGTTTATCTGGTCCACCTATGGGCCTGGCCCCCGTTAATAAAATATTAATATCTATTACATAAACTCCAGCCCTTTTGGCCATAAACACACCCTTCAAAGTCACATCTAGTACATCTATTTTATATTCTTGGTTTATGTTTATAAAATCTCTATAATCTACGATAATTCCAGGTCTTAAATGAAATATATTTAAATAGCTCACACCGCCCAGATCTTCATATGTTGAATATATCCAGGCATCATAACGGTTAAAATACTTTTTCATTTTTACATAATCATAAAAACTTTTATTATAGTATTCAAAGAGAAACACTTCATGTTTTACTTTTTCTAGTTTTTCTTCTATTTTCCTGTCTTTCTTTTTAAGTTTAAGAATTATTTCAGCTAAATCATCAACTCGTTTTGTTGTGGCAACTTCAGAAGCAGATAAACTATCAACAACGCCTTTTGTTCTAGCTAATTGTGTTTCTTGTTTTAAGAAAACATTTTTTACTTTTGTAATTTCTTCAGCATTAGTGGTAATTTCTTCAACATTAGCGGTTATTGCTTTAGTATTAGCAGTAATTACTTGGGTATTAGCAGTGATTGATTCTCCTTGTTTATCTGATATTTTAACTACAGAGTCCAAATCATTTGTTATTTTTTTCAATTTTATCATTAATTTTATCATTAATTATCTTAATTGCTTCAGTATTAGCAGTAATTAACTCTCCTTGTTTAGCTGATATTTCAACTACAGAGTCCAGATCATTTATTATTTTTTTAATTTTATCATTAAATTCATTAATATCTTCTTGTAATTTTTTTGTAATATTACTTAATTCTGCATATTTTAAATTATGACGGTTGTCAACAATACTAATCCAATTTCGAATTTGTTTTTTAAAGTCATCTATTTTAGAATTAATTTCTTTTTTAAAGTCATCTAATGCTGTATCATGATCATCACCTCTTTGTGAAGCTGCCTTTTCCAATTCAGATTTATATTCTGCAAATTTATTTGAAAATGTATCGAGTAAATCTTGATTCCCTTTTGCCATTTCAGTATTTAGTTTATTTATTTCTGTTTTGATTTCTAACTGATACATATTTTGTAACTTTTTCTCAGCTTCAATAATCTTATCTTTTAGCTCTTCATGTTTAATCATACTATCTTTTAATTCTTGAACTTGAGTGTATAAAATGTTTAAATTGACTCGAAATACTTCTTTTATGTTGTCATCTGTCAAATCAGATTTCTCTTCAAGTTCTTTAATAGAATCAACCATAGCTTTCATTTCTTCTTCAATTTTACCTTGTAATTGATTAATTAATAATGAATTCTTTTTAAAATCTTTTGTTAATTCTTCAATATTCTTTACTTCTACTTCTAGTGTTTGTTTTATACTTTTAACATCTTCAAGTTTATAGTCATCTATTACACTTTGAATTTTTTTTATACACAAACCGTCTTGAAACTGCATCGTTGGGTTTATCTGGATTTCCTAGGTTGATTATTTCATTACCTCCCATATCTAATGCTCTATTCATTGTGTTATCAAGTTCCTTATTTCTATGAAGATACGATTCCGTTTCCTTTTTAAGCTTTTTGAATTGTTTTTTAGTAGCATAATCACTTAAATCAATATCAAATTTAACTTTACTTATACTGTCAGGTTCACTTATTTGTTTTACATCATTAAAAACTCCCATTATATATTACCAGTAAAGTTTTTTCTTAAAAACTTCCTTGGTTTGTCAATATATAAGAAATCATATTTTCGATTTGTTGCATTAGCAAAAGTATCACGATCTATATTTTGTTCATCACAAATCCTATTATTTTCCATTTTACCTGGACTTTCAAATAAAATATAATGTGAACAGTTAATTCGAATATCTTTTGGTGTTTTATAGTAAGACTGACTTAAATAAATAACACAACAGTTTTTGTGACGTCCTTGAATAAAGTATTTTGTTATTTCATTTTGAACTTTTTTATCTTCACATACAAAATCATCAAATATTACTACTTTTTGTTTTTCTGATTCAAGATTCTCACAAGGTTCAATTTGGTTGGGATCAGCTGAATATTCAAGTATTTCATTTGGATCTAATTTAATCTTTTTTGCAATTTGACTTAAGTTGTTAATTAAATCTTGATATTTAGATTGTTCTAAGTTTTTAGCATACAAGTATAATTTATCATAATATATAAGAGGTTTTCGAAGTATATGCATTAATGTATTTGTTTTTCCAGATCCAGAAGATCCACATATTAACATTCTAAAACATGAATCTGGCATAAAATGATAAAATTGTTTAAAGTTATTGGATTTATCACTTTTTGTATCATAATTTGGAATTTCCATTTATATAATAATACATTATTTTACAATATCTTACATTATCTTACATTATTTTACATTATTTTACATTATCTTACATTATTATATAAATGCAATCAAAACTTAATGAAATGATAATAAGAAAAAAATTAGTTGGGCAAAAGATGAGAAATCTTAGAGAAGAAATAATGAGAGAAAAAATAAGAAAAGCTACAAATCGGGATATGTATACTGAAATTTATAAACCAATTACTGAAAAAATAGAAAGTCAAAAAGAACAATTATCAAGTCAGTTAAAAGCATTACCTGGAATTAAGGAGCAATTAGCGTTACTTCCAAAAAGTTTTGTTGATAAAATACAAGAAGTAGAACAACAACAAAAATTGGCAGAGAAAATGGAAGAACCACCACCTCCGGGACTACAACAACCATTATTACCACTATTACCACAAAAACTAGACGAAAAAGAGGCTGATAAAATACTGGAAGATTATTATAACAAAGAAAAAAAAATTCCTGAAGATCATATGGGTTTGGATGATGAAGATGATGTGTTTGAAGAATCAGAAGAAGAATCAGAAGAAGAATCAGAAGAAGAATCAGGAGCAAGACCAAAAGAATTTACAGTTGATTTTAATAAAGAAATTGATTTAAAACTTTTAGATACAGAAAAATATTATACACCGCAAGAAGTGTTTAACTTTTTTCACAGCAAATCTGAAAATCCTGATGAAAAAATGACTAGGAAAGAAGTAAAGGATATTATAGAACAAGTATCGGATGAAATAAAAAAATTGGGTAATAAATCTGGTGCAATATCCAGAATGAAAAATCCCACAGATCTTGATTTAAAGCAAAAGGAAGCAATTATAGCTAAGTCGGATAATTATAATACATATAGAGACGTAATCAAATATATTCTAGAAACAAAAAAATATACAGGAAAAGGAATAAGATATTATAACCCATATAAAGTTTCACCAAATGGACAATATGGTAATTTAATTATTAACTTAAATAAACTTTATGGTCAAAACAAATTAATTGCTAAGGATAGAATAACTGGAAAAGAAGTCATTAACACTAAAGTTGATGATGATTTGATTGATTTGATTAATAAAAGATATAACAATAATAAAAAATATTCAATTCATTCAAGAAAAATATTTAAAGAATTAACAGAAAAGTCAGGATTACCTATCAATAAAAGATCTATGAAATTTAAAAAAGTAATTAGGGGACAAGGTTATGGCGTTTGTCCATGTAATCCAGAAGAATTGGTTAATGAGTTGGAGTTAATTTGTGGTTCAATTGATGCTGGAAATAATAATGAAGAACTAAAAAATGAAGGTATTAGGGTAGTAGATCAATTATTAAAAATGAATTCACTCTTACCAGAACAACATGAAATGTTTTATAAAAATTATTTTTCTTGAATATATAAATGGAACAAAAAATAGTATTAAGTTCTGAAACAGTTAAAGATAATAAAAATACTCCGAGTGATTTTACAATCAGATTTAGTCGTTCTTTAATTTTAGATAAAAATAAAACTTATGTTGTTGGTTTGGATAGTATTAACACTATGACCTATTCTTGGCATAATATTAGTGATGAATATGACAATAAAAGAATTCGTTATCATAATGGTAAGGATTGGAAAGATATTATATTTACAAATGGTTCTTACAGTTACACAGATATTAATAATTATATTAGGGAAACATTAATAAGTAATGATGATTATGAATTTGATAAATCAGAAATTGCTCCAATAAGTTTGGAATTTGATTTAAGTAGTTTTAAGATTTTGATTTCAATTACAGATAATTTTAAGTTGGATTTGGAAATATCAAATTTTCATACATTGCTTGGATTTGAGAAAAAAAAATTAGACAAAACTGAATGGGGAACTAAAACACCAAATATAACTAACTCTGTGGATACAATTTACATTCATTGTGATCTTATTGATAATTCACTTGTTGATGGTAATTTCAGTGATATTATCTATGCTTTAAGTACTGCAGATTTAACAAGAGCTTATCCATTTACAAAAGAACCACAAAGAGTTGGATATTCTGAAATTAATAAATATATTATAAATTCAATTAGAATATATATTACAGATGTATTTGGTAGAATAATTAATTTTAATGAGGTTGAAACAAGTTTTACACTAATTTTAAAAGAAATTTGAAATTAAAAACTTTTATAAAATTTAGTTTTATATAATGTACAAGAAAGTTTATGACAAAAATAAAGGAATATTTATTTATGTTGATGCTCACACAGGAGAAGAAATCATACATGGAACAGGTCGTGGGTTAAGCCACTCTGCTGGCGCTGGTATCTTTGACACTTTAACGAAATTGCTTTCAAGTTCAGCCGCATCTGCTGGAAAAAAAGCTTTGGAAACAGCAGGAAAAGCAGCACTTGAAAGTGGAACAAAAAAGGTTGGAACAGAAGTTGGAAATTTGGCTGCAGCTAAAATTGTTGAAAAATTTAAAAAGAAACCTGCTCCGGCAGTTGGTAATTTAATTGCCAAGGAATTACAAGAAAAGAATAACAGTAAAAATAATAATAAAAATAATAATAAAAATAATGATAAAAATAATAATGAGGAGGATATTCATATGAGAATAAATAGAATATTGTCAGGATCTGGGACTTCAGCTCAACAAAAACGTATTAACAGATTAATTTATAAAAAGTAAAAACTAAAATAAAAAATAAAATAATATATAATATATACATGTTTAGAACAAAACAATATTGTGAAAGATATGAATTAACTCCTATTCAATTAGATACAGCCTTAATATCTGTCTTGGGAAATAATGTTAAACAACAAAAAAACGGATATCACTTTACAATTAATGATAGAAGTTCATATTTTGATTGGTTTAATGGTTATTTTGAAGTAAGTTTTAAAATAAATAAACTTGCTAATGGTAATAATTATGGTGGCGATGATCAAATTGCTTTAATTAATAATGCAGCTTCATTAATTGATCAATTAGTGGTTAAACAAAATGGAAAAATTGTATATGATTGTAATAATTTATACAAAGTAATAAATGTAAAAAATTTAGTTGAACTATCTGAAGATTATGCAACATCAACTGGAACAAATGAGTTTATTTATTTAGATATAAATGATGTTGCTGAGAGCAGGAAGGATCAAGCTGGATATAATAGTGGTTTCGCTATTAGAAAGGCATTAATCCAAGGTGGTAATGAGGTAAATGCTAAAATTCCATTAAATAATTATTCATTTTTTCAGGGTTTAGAAACTAATATTTTACCTCCAAGTCAAATTCAAATAACACTACAGCTGACAGATGATGATGAATTAATTTTTAGAGCTGGCGGAGACCCAGGTAGAGTAATTGTAACAAAATTAATTCTATGGGTTCCACGTTTGATTTTTAATGAATTTGGACTTAATTTAATTTCTGAAAGATTTACAAAAGCAAGATGGTCATACCTTAGGGAAATGGTGACACAATCAACTGATACACAACAAACTAATATAACCTTTAGAATAACGGCTGGTGTAACAAAACCACAACATGTATTTGTTTATTTACAACGACCTGACAAAAGTAATAATCAAGAACATAATCCACATTTGTTGGATACATTTAAGGTAAATGCTGGTAATTATACTTGTACTTTGAGCTCTTGTCGTCTTGAAGTTGGTAATGGTGTTTTTTATCCAGAAACAGAATACACAAGTATATCAAGAATATATGATGATGTAATTAATTATTATTATAAACAAAATAATAAGACTACTGGAAGTCTTTTAAATAGATCAAATTTTTATGATTATTTTGGATTTATTCATTTTAACTTGGAATATAAAAAGGAAGTAATAACAGAAGATCCTAAGCATATTACATTAACAGCTAAATTAAATATTCCACCAGCAGCCAATATTCGTGTTTATGCAATTGTATTGTATGAAGAAACAGTTGAAATAAATACTATTGGAAATGAACTTGTTATTGTTTAAATAAAATAAATATAAATTATATATAATGTCATCAAATTATATTGAATATAAAATTAACCTTACAGATGGACAAAAGAAAAATTTAGCCCGGGCCTACAACAACAAAATTCCACATACTTTTAGATTAAAACATGAACATTACGTGGAAACTTCCTTTATTTTTAAACAAAAACACAAATTAATCAAATTAAAAAAGCTGTTGCAAATAAGAAGGGATTAGAAATTACAATTTCAAAGAAACAAATGTCCAGTCAAGGTCAAAATGGTGGATTTTTAGGAGCTTTGGCTGGTTTGTTAGGAAAAACAATTCTTCCAATGGCAGCAAAAATAGCTCCAAAACTTTTAGCCCCTCTAGGCATTGGTGCTTTGTCTGGGCTAGCCAGTACTGGTGTTAGTAAAATACTTGGAAATGGTATGATTTCAGTAGCTAATGATAAGAGAAATATGATATCACCATATCTTACACCTAATCAAAGAAAGCAACTAGTAGGATCTGGAGTGATTAAATTAACACAAAAACAAAAACAAGACGGTGGGTTTTTAGGTATGTTGGCTGCTAGTCTAGGAATACCTTTGATTACATCTTTGTTAAGTGGGAAAGGATTACAGATTGATTCACAACGAAGACCTTACAGACGAATTCCTATAGTAAAAAAAAAATAAAATTTATAAACAAACCAATATCTAACTTTGAAATAGAACAATGGGTAAAACAATTAAAAATTAAAAACTTTAGGGGTGTGTTTAGTAGAAATAATTTACTAAAATTAAAAGAAAAGGACGAGTGTGGAATTATAAATTTGGATGACTCTGTTGGTCCTGGAACACATTGGGTTTGTTACTTAAATAATATGTATTTTGATAAAACCAGAGGTTTTCTGAGAAATGCTTTGTATTTCGATCCATTTGGACTTCCTCCACCAAAAGAAGTAATTAAGTATATACCAAATGTAAAATACAACAATGTTCAATATCAAGACAAAACAAGTATGCTTTGTGGATATTATTGTTTATTTTTCATTAAAATGTTACAAGATAAAGTACCATTGTATGATTTATTGTATAAAATACTAAAAATTAATAATCAAAGAGTAAATGAACAAACTATTATAAATTATTTTAACTAAAAAGGACATTTATTTAACTGAAATTTAACTGGAATAATTAATATAATGGGAATATTTAATAATATAAATGAAAAAGTAAATAAAATAGAAAAACAAATAGAAAGGTGGACGTCGACACAAATTAAAAGAAAACCTCCATTGTTTTTAACATGTTATACTCAAGATACTGATAGTGGATTATTTCAATGGAAAACTGTAAATGCTAGTCCTGGTTTAGTTCAAAAAGGTAATAATGTAACAATTAATTTTAATTGCATTTTAATTATTCTTGTTGATGCAATTAAATTAGATAAAGGAGAAGCTAAATTACAACTAAAAAATAAAGAAAATGTAATTCTTCAAAGTTATAATGTAAAAAATAATAGAAAAAATGAATCTATTTCTATTAATTATGCAAATGAATTTAAAGTAAATGATGTTATTTCTATTAATTCTTTAAACGTTAAAAATATTCAGTTAACAATTTATGGTTCTATAATTTAATAAAAACTTTAATAAAAACTTTAATAAAAACTTTAATAAAAACTTTAATTAATTTAAGAATAAGCTAATGTATCAATACCATTATCAAGAATATATCTTTTATCATCATAACATGATAAAGATGTTTTATTTATAACATAACTGGAAAGATTGTGTTTATCAGAACGAATAACTTTAAAGGTGTGATTACTTTGGGTTGAATTAAACAAAGTATCTTTATAATTTTTATGAACTATTGTTTTCTTAACAACAAGTTTTTTAATTCCTTTACATTTTTTAACATTAACTTCGTTTTCTAATAAATATGAATACATTTTACTTCTTAATCCGACAAATTCAACAATTACTACACCAGCAGCTTCATCTTTAAATTTTCCATTTACTTTTTTATTATTATCGAAATAAAATTCTGATTTTGGGTTATAATCACTATTATCAAATAAATCTTTGTCCTTATAAAAGTCTTTATATGCATCTTTGGTTTTTATTTCATAACATAATGAATCAGTGTCAGTAAATAATAATTTACAATTACCCTCGTACTTTTCCATAATATAATTATAATGAAAATCATACATTAAATATTTTGATAAATCTAGAATGCACATTCCAACATAACAAGGTCTGTTTAATAACAAACTTTCTTTTATTCTATGAATTCCAAAAAGGTTAGAGTTAAACATCGTTGAACTAACAAATGAAGGTTTGGCTATGTATTTTAATAAAATATTTTCATCATGTGTTAATTTAATATTAACCCTCTTACGTAAATTCTCCATCGTCTTACCGAATACAGAATTGTTCATTAACTTAAAAAAGTCCTTTTCAAATGAATTTTTTGCTTTAGATCTTTTTTGAGTATTAAAATCAATATACTTTTTTTAACCAAGGACTTTCGTCAAAAGTTAATATTTTATGTATTTTTGTTACTTTTAACCCTAATTGTGTATATAGTTCAAGATTTTTATAATGAACTACATAATTTTGTTTTTTCATTAAAGTTGGAACCAACTTCTTTACATTACTTTTTCCTATTTCAAATTCTGTTTTAATATTTTTACTATAATCAGAAAGCCATTGATCTGGTATAATAATTTTTTCAGGAGCTAAAGGATAATCATTATGGGTTTTATGTAATTCTTTTGGATATTCAAGATCACATTCAACTACAAAGTTACTTTTACCTTTTGCAATTAATTTCTTGAATTGTTTTTCGGATATAAATTTAAAGTTTCCGAGGGCAAAGGTTGGACACATAGCCCAACCGTAAAGGTTATTGCGTCAAGGTACATAATGTATTTGTTGTCAAGTTTAGGATTATAATCTTTCATATATTTATTGTTTGCTTTACTGTATCTGTTTGGAAATATAACTTATTTCCTCCTCTCAGTCCCTTTTCAATAAAAAAGATACATATCAATATCAGTTATTAAATCTAACTTAATTCCAGTCATTTTTAACATTGCATCCCAAGCTAACCCAGGACTACTAAAATAATGACAAGGATCTAATTTGTAGTACTCTAAACATAGTTTTCTAAAATTTTCAAATACATCAGCTAAAAGTAATACATCAGTTTTTAAATATAGATCATGGTAATCTCCCATTGTTTTAATTTTAAATTTATTCCAAACATTTTTAGCATGTTCGTATTCATTATCAGATATATGTGTTTCATTTAAAATTGAATAAAACTCTTCTTTAGAAGGTAATTTTGTTTCTTTGAATTTTTTAAATGAATCCATGTAATCATACGGATAAACACCTTTTGTCTTTAATAAATTAATGTTTTCACAATCAAATTCTTGAGATAAGTATTTAAATTCTGGAATATTTTTTACTAGGTTATCCAATGATTGAGAATAATGGAATGAATCAATAAAGACCAGTCAGAAATCATAAATTGCCATATATCTTTCCATATTGTTAGGAATAACATTAATTTCTTTTTTAAATTTCCCTATTTGTTGCATAATAAAATGACCGTCATAACCTCTTAAATTATGAAAAATAACAGGAATTTTGTGTGTTAGTTTAAAATTAATATTACATTCTGAGTGAGCACTTCCTCTAAATTTTCCTGTTATATGACAATGGTCACGTACTGGCACTTCACCTTCTATATATTCTTTTTCACAAATATGACAAAACTTTTGTTTTTTAAATTCGGTTGAATCATTTTTAGACATTCTTAGTTCTTTGTTAAAATGTTCTTTAAATATTTCTTTACAATATTCATTTTCCTCAAGCATTTTTTCAATAAACTTATAAACTGCATTAGGGCCTCTATAAATCTGGGTTGGTTTAGTATATTTATCGTCATAACAACAAACAACTTTATAACCGTAACCACAATCTATATGATTTTGATATGGTTCAGTAAATGAAGATTCAGTTGATGGTAAAGCAGTTAAAACTTTTTTAGTTATTGATTCAAAATCAGCATAAAATTACAAAGGTACTGCTAAACCTTTATGATAATTTTTAATTGTACTTTACTTCCCTCTTTTGGCATTTTTACACCTTGGATACCATTAATAGCTAAACAATTTGGAATATGTTCATTTAATATTCTTTCTTGAGTAAAATTCTGTAAACATGATTTACAAAAATGCTTTTTATGTTGATATTTTGTTTTTTGAAACATTAATCTATTAAAGTCTTTTATCCAAACATAATGTTGGATTACAGTTCTTGAGGGTTTACAGTCATCATCAGTTATTTTATCATTTATTTTATCATTTATTTTATCATTAGTAATTAGCAACATGTCACAGTGTTCTTCGTATTGATATTTTGATATGTACAATGGATAAATACTATTTTCTTCATAACCAAATATATTAAATGATATTTCATTTAAAACTTCAATTTTTGGTATTTGATTTAATGTAACAGGAAATTTAATTCCAGTATAATCAAGATCGTTTATATGTTTTTTATATTTTGAAATATTTTGAGGATTTTTTTCAACAGGAAATTTGTAAGCTAAATGGCACCATCTAAAACATTCGTTATCATCATTCTTTATATTTATTAATCCTTTCATTGGATGTTGTAATGGTTTTGGTAATTCTAAATAACTTGAAGCAGCCAACGGGACTATACTTATATCTATTTATATAATGAGCATCAACTGACTCTATTCTCAGCCACTTCCTTCAGAAATCCAATTACCAATTCTATTTATTATTTCATCAAAAGCTTGATGTAAAGTTTTTTTTTATTTCGTTTGTGTTAATAATTCTAAAGCCTTTGATTGAAAATAAGCTGATTTATATTTGTATCAGTTTTATCCATTTTTGCAAAGTTATTTTTAAAACAACGTTTATTTTTTACCCTTTAAAGTTTTAAGTTCAGATTTAAGTATTTCATAAGAGTCGTTTATAGTTAAATATAATTGATTCTTTGGATCTTGTCTATATGTAATTTTAATTTCAAATTTCTTATAATATTTGTTTTGCAGATCTCTCGATTTCCATCTAATATTATATTTAGAAAAAAAAATCTTCAAGCAAAAAATAATTAAAAAAATAATTAAAAAATAATAAAATAAATAAAGTTTTAAATTATCTTTAAGAAGAAATAAAATATTTAAATTTATATCTTTTTCCATTAACTTTTGATATTCCACATTTTACTCGGTTTGTCCCTTCGCAACACATTTTTATTAACCCAGCATTAATACCAATTCTTTAGATGCTTTGTAAGTGCTTCTATATATTTTTTCTTCATTAGTATCACAATCGGTTACAATAACTTTTTTAGGATTGTTTCGATAATTATTTGGTCTGGGACAATCACATAATCTTTCAGCATTTTCTTCTTCAGTTAATAGACAACCACAGTCCCATTCAAATAAAGTTCTTTTACGAAGATAAGGATCTATAACATTTTGTAATTTATCAATAACGTGATTTTTATATTCATCGCTAACTATTTGATTAAGTTTTGATTTAATAACATTTCTTCTTTTAAGAACTTTCTTATATGAATTTTCATCTGGATTCATTATTTCTCCTAAAGTGCTAGATAATTTTGGCATAATCATTCTATCTACCTTTCTATTAACCATCTATATATAATTTACTTATAGAAAAAAATCTTTAAAACGCACCTAATGAATTATATTGATTTGAGAAATTTGTTTATATTATCTTATCTTTTGAATAAGATTTTAAAGTCATTTTTTTTAAATTGTTATCACTGTTAAAATTTTAAAACCTTCTTGAAACATTCTGTTTAACCATTCTTCATGTAATTTGTGTAGTTTTTCTAAATAATCTAAACCAACTTTGTTTTCTTCCGTTCTGTTTCTTTTTTGAAGTCTTTTAAAACATATTTCTGGGTCGGTTTTAACATAAACAAATCCATCAATTGGGTTTTTTCCATATGGTTTTATAATATGATCAGTTAAGAAAAGATTGTATACTGCCCACTCGGGTCATTTATAACACCATTGTCGTGATGTTGTTTTGTAAAAAACGTTACTGTTAGTTAAATAACAACGTTCAAGGACAGAAACACCATCAAACTGTTTAGCAGAAGATAACATTTTTATATGACTGTTTAAAGTTGTTAACTGAAAGGAAATAAATATTGGAAGGTTCTTGAGCAGCAAGTTCAAAAAGGTTATATGAATTATAATCAGAGTCAGAGGCTTTGTCTCCGAAGGGCGTAGCCCTGTCCATAACATTTTGCCATTCGTGAATTGGTTCTGGAATTATATTAAAATTAGGATTATATTCTTTAATAATATCTAAAAACGTACTTTTTCCTGATGCAATATTACCTTCAACTGATATAATTTTTCTCATGTATATAAAATACTTATATGAAAAAATCTTTAATTAAAGTTAATACAGCTCTTCTTCTTTTTTACTTTTATATCCGTTAAGTTTAAATTCCTTCATGTGCATTTCAAGAGGTGTTGAATAATTTTTTTCTTTCTGCATTTCTAATAGTATTGTAAAAATATCCTGAATAACTTTATTTGGATCTTCTTTATTTACTTTTCCAATCCGTGCTTTTGTTATAAGTTGTTTTATTTTATGATGATGTGATTTTAAAATAAATTTCTTGTCGTCAAGTTTTAGTCTGTTAGTTAAATATGGTAATTACTGATGGAACAGCGCCAGCAACTGCTACAATATATAGGAATAGCTGGAACAAGTACTAATGCAGCTGAGCAACCAAAATACCTGCTGTAATATATAATCCAGTATTTACTCTCCCACAAAATTTATAACTTTTTCTGTAAGCAGCAGCTAGTTTAGTTAAGTGAATAATTAATTGATCTATTGTTTCTATTCCATTATTATTAGAAATTAGATTTTTATTGCTCATTTATATAATTAAACTTTTTATTTCTAAATTAAATTTGTTCAAGATCGCTAAATGGTACCCAACTATTAAATTTTTCATTGTAACCTTTCCATTTTACTAAAGCTTGTTTTTTCTTATAGTCTCGTCTAATAACTTTTTCAATTCTAAAAACTTCTTGTGTAGTAGGTAAAAGTTCTTGTCCGTAAAATGAACCTTGAACTATTTCATTATTTAAATCTTTAATAGAGTATGTTCTGGGATTTGTATTATTAATTTTATAAATTATAAATATTTCCTCTGTCCAATTTGGTGTATATCCTTTTTCAAAATGTCTTTTAAGTTTGCTTAAACGAACTCGATCACCAATTTTAAATTTTGCTTTACTCTTTGGTATCTTTAAATCACCATATAAATTAAAGTAAACAGTACCTTTATTAAGTTTTTACTAGCTTCGGTTGGTGTCATTTTTATACTAGAATGTTTTGTTTTTGTTATATTTATCAACCATATCCTGCAAATTATCTAAATAAGTATAAGTATTATTTGCTGTATAAATATTTCCACATTTATTCTTTTTAAACTCTATTAAATCTTTCTATTACTACAGCCTTTCCTTCATTAAATGTATGGTACTATTAATCTTATTTTTATTCAAAAATGATTCAACTTTTTATTATAAAATTCTTTTCCTTCATCCACCATAAATTACTGGAAATCGTCCTTCAGAAATTATTTTTTCAAATGCTTCAGTAACAGATTCTCCAGTTTTATTCTTTAATGGAATAACCCAAGCATATTTACTAAATATATCAATAACGGTTAACAAGTATTTTACTCCTTTATTATATTTTGAAAAAGCTTGCATGTCAACTAAATCAGCTGACCAAGTATCATCGATATCATTAACTATCACTCTTCGTTTCCTAAATTTTCTTTTAATTGGTTTGTGTAATTCTTCTGCTAATTCATCGCTCCATGTGATTCCGGGGGTATACTCTACCCCCTTTTCCCGTTTTTTGACTTTTGTCCCAACCCAAGTGTGTATTTTGTTTTAATTATAGGTTTTACAACTAAATGTTTTGCAATCTTTTCTCCAAATGTTTTTGATTTAGTTTTATTTAAGTTGGAAAGCATTTTTTTATCACATTCACTTTTACTTAGTCTTGAGTCATAGCAAAATCATGGTCCATACATACTGCATCAGTTCATTGACAGGGGTCCATTATCTAGGGGATTTCCTGGCCCACAATAATTATATCCTGGAAGTGTTAAACCTTCTTAGGTAATAAAAGGTAACTTTGTTTTGTGAATATCTAAATTACCCCCTGTACTTTTAACAAACTTTGATTTCATCTTTCCACAAGATGAACAGGTAGCTTTTATCATTTTTCTCCCATTTTTTGTTATAATATAATGGGGATTTACATTATCAGTAAATCTTCTTTCTTTCAAACAATATATTTTATTTTGTAAACTCATCTATATCATATGTATTTAAATTTAACTTTAAAACTTTTAAATGGGTTTAAAACCTGTGGATTTTAAAGTATTTTAAATTGGCCGGCATTGGTCAGTTTTTTAGAAGTGGTCAAAAGGTCAAATGGGGTCAAAATGCCAAAAGCGCTATATTTAATACTACTAATACTTATGCGGCATTATGGTTAATTTTACACATTAAGATACACAGCAACCTAAAATGACTTTTAAAAAACATACACCAAAAACACACTGTGTGCAGTGAGATGCGCATGATGCCGCTTTAATACCCTTATTCGTTATGCTTCCTTTCATAAACATTATACTTTACATAAATCATCTTTAATCATTTTTTTTCGCATGTTGAGGCATCGAGTGTAGTTACATAACTACCCTAAATCTTAGATATACCAACAATATCAAAACGTAGTAGCAAGATAACTATGAATTTCTCGAAAGCTTATAAACCCTTACCTAAAATATCCCATTAATTGAAGAAACTTAAATTTTGCCGCATTTTTTAAAATTGGAGGCCATCCAAAATCTAAAAACAGGAATACTATGTTGCCGGGGCCGGACGATGTGGTCGATCGTACACAGACTCACCGCTCCGTTGGTGAATGCTTTTCCAACATAATTATAATATTTATTAAGCATTTTCACATGACAAACTATACACAAATATATAAGCTCGAAGCGGGCTAAAAGAAGAATGCATTTTCAAACGGAAATGAATATGAAAATAAATATGAACTCTTTATTTCTTTTGAAACATAAAATAATGCTCTTACCTTGTCTTCAGGTCGAATATCGCCTTTAACAACCTTTAAAACAGGCTTAAGATAGAAACCTTGTCGATAGCTTTTACCCAAGCCCACTGTGTCGAATAAACGGAAGTTCTTGAGCTTTTTATGTGGTGTATATTTCGTCAACTGTGAAGTATTAACAAAATGTATGGCACGTTTATATTATTTATAACCATGCTGTGAAACTATATTTTATTATTCAAAAAAGGTATAATCGTGCTTTTGAATAATAAAATCTTCTCTGTACATGAAGTTTAGCCGTTTTACACCGCATCTAGGATTTTGGCCATTGAAAATGGCTACAAGATTTTTTCAGTGAGACATTGAAATGAAAAAAAAAAAAACAACTCAACACAGACATTTTTAAGTTGATAAGTTGTTAATAGTCATGAAACTATTGTTTTGTTTACTTTGAACACTTTTCAATACGATTCACATTGCCCTTCAGCACATGTAGTCTCCTTAGCACGAGTATTTTGTCGATAATGCTCATTCTGATTTTGTTTTCATTTATCATCCCATTATAAATCTTAACGATGGGCGATCCATTTAAGCAACAATTTTAAATTTCTCACTTTTCCTGTATTCGGTTTGAATTTTATCGAAGGACATAAAGGTCAATTACGCAGATTTATATCCCCAATCCTACATCTAATAAACAAATATCAATGATATCGAGGATCAGAAAATATAAAAAAGTCAAAATACTGAGGGACGAAACGTATAAGACTGATTTAGAATAAAAAATAAAGAGACTATTTTAATAATAAAATATACAAGAACTTTCTGAAGCAATGAACGCAGCCAGGCAAAGTAATAGCAGACTGGATATGACTTTATCTGTTCATGAGAGATATCCTTTCACGCTCTTAAGCACCGGATTTAGAGGAAATCTTATGTAGTAAAACTGAATGGACT